>NC_135076.1:5452500-5657500 GCF_051107435.1 Chaetodon auriga | reverse complement strand
TGTTATTTGGTAATAACTCATTTACAACTTCACTTTCATCATTTTATTAAATCAGAATTCATTTTACAGGGTTGTGCAGGAGTTTTGACCTGACAAAGACCTTCAAGGTCTGAATGTTGCATCAGCGTGCAGACTGCTTCTCTTTTTCCTTACTCTCACTCATCTTCACTCACGTCTCTGGTTCTTTGTGTTCTGCTGGTTCACCATTTGAACCTGCTTTTAATGTGCAAAATGTTACATTTCTGGATGAGCCGGAAAAAGCAAAGGACAGGCAGCTCCTGTTGCTCTACCAGGCAGAGAAGACTGATCAGTGCCTCAAAAACCAAGAGCATAAACCCCTCACCTCTGAAGCTGCGTGTGGGTGCGTCATTTATTTTTAGGGAGGATTTGAATATGATTTAAAGATCTGAAGATTGTGTCTAATCCAGGGTCAAAAGTCAAGTTAATGAAACAATGAAGACCTGAAAACCCAAACATGAAAATCCAGATGTCATTCAGCCTTCTACATCTCCTCAGTGTGTCCAGCGTAAAGTGAGTGATGTCCACCACAGGATGCCTAATAACCCTGTGCATGAATAAATAACACACACACACACGCACACACAGAGCTATCGGCTGAGCGGCAGAGCGGGTGTCTTGATTCCTAGACAGACACACTCATGCACTTTTAATGGGATCCCTCTCTAAAACGATGGGATTTCTCTGCCAACCCTGACCCTTTTTCTCTGAGTGTGTATGTGAGTGAGTGCTTAACCGTGTGTTTGTGTGTGTGTGTGTGCATGTAAGGGTGGGTGTGCAGGGGGTGTGGATAAGGGTCAGCCACTTGCCCAGGGGTGCGATTTCAACTTGCCGGAGGGACGGTAAGTGAGTGGTCCCAAGACCCCGAAAACCCCAAGGCTTGAAATGAAACCTCACGGTCACACACTCCGACCGACGGCGACGTGGCAGAGCTGAAAATGAAAATGTCACTGAGCTGCTACTACATGAAGCACAACACTTTTCAATATCTGGAGAGAGACAAAACATGCAAAACATCCATTCTGAGGTATTTGAGGTGATTATTGAGCTTCCCTGTTTTCCTCCTCAAATTTCACCCTGTGGTTCCTTAAATTAAGGCAAAGCTCTTTCTTTTTCTACACTAGCAGGTGAAGCACTGACCAATGACTAGACTGTGTGAAATATTCAACCACCATATTTTTATGGCTGCATCATTCCATCAAATTGAAATATTCTAGCTGTCTTGTGCATCATTTTGTACTAATTTCCCCGAAAGAGGAGGCTCATTCCCACTGATCTGCTGGAGGCTCAGTCATTACGAATGTATCCTGCAGCCAAACATGGTTCAGACCTGCAGAAGTTCCAGTGAAGTTCCCAAAGCTTCCAAAAATATCAAATATGCCTGAATTTATTGGAAATTTGTATAAAATGACACACAAGACATCTAGAATATTTATTTGGATGGAATGGTACAGACATAAAAGACATAAATCAGTGCTAGTTTAGCAGCTGTTCTAACACTTTCTGTCATGACACATGATTTTGTTCAGCAGATGGAGTTTTTCTGGAATTGTAGAAGTTTCTTTTTTAGATATGAAACCTTCACGCAGTTTAAGCAGGATGTAAATGCACTGAAGAGTTGGAACAGGCTGATGCTGAATATACTGTGCTGCTTTCAGACAGACAGAACACAATTATTTTGTCCAACCTTAAAGATACTTTAAGTAAAATGTGAGAAGATCACAGGATTTTTAGAGGATAAATTATTTCAGGCTAAAAATACTAAATATGTATAATATATTGGGGAAAATAGTATGAATTTATACACAATGCAATAAAAATGGCATGTGAAATATGTCAGACTGCAGGTATTTAATCCAGATGTTACAAAATTGATTCTGGGCCAGCTGATCTGCAGAGTAAAATTATTTAATTCCAGCTACTCTGACAAATTTGACTGTTTCTCACTTCCTAAACTCTACCTCAGGTATTCTTTTTTTTTTTTTTTTTAGACAACACCACACATTCTGCCCCTTCCAGCACTTACTTATTCTGAGTGAAAGTGAGTCATTTTATACACATTTCCCCAAAATTCAGCCTGACATATTTGGAAACTAGAATTTAAAATGAAGTTATGAGTTTGAACAAAGTTTGCACGGCATGAAGAAGTTGTTTTGTAAGAACTGGCCTGGGGTGAAGACTTAAAAATAAGGCTCTGTGGATTTGAACAAACACGGGCTGCAATTAAGGGGTATTTTCTTTTATCAAATCATTTACATTTTTTTAAATAATTGCTTAATCGCTTTATAATAATAATGAAATTCCACACAGCACAGCACACTCCACTAATGAATTTTTGACCAGCCACTAACCAAACTCTACAATTTTAGAGATATTTCATAAAAACATTTCATTTAATTATTCACATGATTTTAGAAACTTTATACATTCTGGTCTTTTCTATTTCTACATTATGGTCTAATTGTTGTTTCAAAGCTGTCTCTTCAGGTATGTAGGATAATCCCATTTATTTGAATGTAGTCAGTTTTTAGCTTATAAAATGTACAATTTAAGATATTTAGTCTTAAAACGCATCAGAGTCAGTCCTAAAATGTATTGTGTAAACGTTTTCTCTTGCATTAAATCCCACCAAACCCCAGAAATATTGCAGAGGACATGACCTCACTGTCCTCAATATTAGCTGCAACCCTGAAAAACACAAATCACAGATTCCCAGAGCAGCAGGTCACCTCTCAGATATTCATCTCACAGTTATATGAGACAGAAAATAGCAGCAGGTTTTCACATTTGACAAGCTGGAACCAGAGAAGATTTGGTATTTTAAGCTGGTAAATGGCTTTTATACTGATTCCTCATGAAAATTGTTAATTAATATTCTATCATTAAGCAATCATCTCAGCTCTGCCTGACTGCACAACATGAGTCTCTGAGGATGGATCCAGATGTAAAAGGTTAACATGTTCTTTTCTGCTCTGCATCTTTCTTTGTGCTACATATTTCAGCTTTTTTTTTTTTTAACACATCTTTTGCTCTGAGGCTGAAAATGGTTGCATTATGTGTGTGTGATTTTGTGAAATACTTTGGGAGAAGCCGATTGAATAAAAAATGAAATGATAAAGCAGCTGTTCCATATTTATTACATGGGAGGCACTTAAAGGCTGAACACAGAGGAAATCTGTGCGTGTGTGTCGGCTGTTGCCTTACATGTCTGAGCACGCAGGAGCAGTGTACCAAATGTTTGTGGTTTTTGCTTTTGCTTTATTTATTTATTCATTTATTTATTTGTTCTCTGGTGAGCGGGATTACCTCTGAATTATGGAACAGTCCCCTTTCTCTCCTTAAGTAAAAAATAACATCTGTCCGGCAAATGGAGAGCTTAGTGTTTCTCTATAATTAATGGTAAAAGCCTCCAGAGCCACACATAAAATATACATCCTGCATGAAGGGGCCCCCATAACAAAGAGAGCGAGAGAATGGAGAGAGAGAGAGAGAGAGAGAGAGAGGAGGAGGATGAGGAGGAGGAGGAGGAGGAGGGGGCAGCAGGTCAGTGAGAGGAGAGGAAGCAAACACAGAAGCAGAGAGCAGATTAAAGAAAGCGGTCAGCGTGTGACAGCTCGCAGGATGGAGATGTGTGTTAGTCGCAGGCAAATCTGCAGCATGTGAATTCAGTCTGGAAAAATCCCCACAAAACAGCTGTTTATTTGATTTGATGTATTTGTGTGAGTAAATACATAAAATCTATTTATAAAAAATTGACTGGCTCAGAGCAGACATGCAGACATGCATCAAGATATTTATACTGATCACAGATGACTCATAGCAGTAGCTGCTTATTGTCACACACACTCACTCTGTCTTTTAGAGGTCATATTCTTCCTGATCTGATCTTCCAAAACATCTGCTTCGTGTTTCTGCTAGACGGCTGTCGATCAGAGAAACATTTACAGTAACAGTGAAGTCATCAGCAAGAACGACCAACAACACGCTGACTTGTGTGTCAGTAACCTGTAACACTAAAACATCCTCTTACTTACAAATTCTAAATGATATAACATGTAATTATTAAATAAAAAATATGAAACATTATTTACACTTTCAAGTACACTCTGCTTGAACATGTACATATCATCCTTCATTGTCAAAGATAAATCCTGCACACTGTGTGTACTGTATATAGAGATGTACACACACACACACACACACACACACACAAACACTGTGCATAACCATGTGAAGCAAGTATGTAAAGTAATCAATTACATTGCCCATTCAATATTCTTTTGCACTTTGTTTTTCTTTACTCTTTTACAGAAACACTTTATACACACACACACACACACACACACACACACCTCTGTATGTACATTATAGTTAAATGCGTATTGTCGCTTATCTTTGTTCAGCCTTGAAGTCCTTTTTTTTTAACTGCTTGAACAACTTAAAAACTGGAGTCGAGTTGCCCGTACGTGTTCACATACTTGGCCAGTAAAGCTGATTCTGATTCTGAACAGACGTTTGTAAAGAGAGCTGAGAAAGGCCTTGATTTTTAAGTCTAATGACTTGAGAGGTGCACAAAAATGACAAATTTCCAGCTGTAACTGAAAGTCTTCACTTATGGTTGGAAATATAGCTCGAGTGTATCTGATCACACCAGGCCGTTGAGGGAGACATACACGACAAGCAGGCACGAAGCTCCAGAAAATCTTAAACTGGAGAAAAAGGAAACAACCATCAAGAAAGACAAAACACAAGAGGAAACTCATCATGTTTACACTGTAAGTACAGAAACACCACTGCTGCTGCGTGTGTATTGTGTGATGTCTTTATCTTCGGTACTATACAATCTACATCTACATATGTTTTGTCCTGATCACATTCTTGAATTACTTTAAGAAAAATTGACATAATTTAGGATTTTGTAGTTGCACAATATCAGAATTCCTGAATCAGACCTACATTTACACTAAACTACACACACAAATCACTTGAATGATGTTTTTAAATGTATTTCTTATGTATGCACAGACACACACACACACACACACACACACACACACACACACACACACACACACACACACACATTATCCACCATCATCATCTGCTGGGTCCCAGGTGTACAGTGAACAGCTCCCAGCTGCTCTGCATATTGATTAGTGATTGAAAAATGATTGGCTGTGGAAAGTAAACACAGAGGCACTCAGACAGTCATCAGGGAAACACACGTCATTAAATTTACAGCCAGCATGGTGTCTGTGTGCGCACACACACAGGCATAAACAGCAGTGTGGGTTTATAGAGTACACACAGACGAAAAGATGAGAGCATCAGGAAGTGACTCTGGAGAGTTGGGGCTGATTGTTTATTGTACTTATCTGCTCATGTATTTGCTTGTCAATCGCAGCTGTGTCTGTGGAGCTGCAGTGGCTCTCTGAGTTCAGACAGCAGTGAGGACTAATCCATACATGGAAGTACATCCAGGCGGCTCTCAGTGAAGAGATACAGTGACCTCCAGTGGTGTCGACATGTCAAGACAGCTGTGAACAGAACAGCTGTGGCAATGTGAAATGGCTCGAAATTTACTTTTATTTTTTGGTTTATATTGAAAATCTCACAAAATGTGTTATTAGAGATGGCAGAGAAAGGCTAAAAGAATGCAGACATGGTTTTTTTCTTGTTTTGGGTTCCTTGTTTCCACTGAAGGGAAATCTTTATGCTGATATTTCCATTTTATACAATACTGCGCTTTCAGCTTTGTGTCAACAGCTTGTGTTTGTCCAGCTACTGTTTCAAGTGTAAAAAGAAAGAAAGAAAAAAAAAAGCTGTTTTTCTCACAAAGTTCACAAGAAAATGAATAGTTGTGTCAGCCCACACTACAAAACACACATCAATATATAATTTGTCAGTGTCAAAGTATATAATTATGCTTATTATTATATTATGTTTTTTTTGTTATGTTATTTTATTGGGCATTTTTCCGATCATTAAGTATAATTCATTTTAAAAATAATAGTGTGTGTGTGTGTGTGTGCGTGTGTGTGTGTGTGTGCGTGTGTGTGTGTGTGTCTGTCTGTCTGTCTGTCTGTGTAGCCATGTATTACGGACATAAATATGTATAAATAGGAGTGTGACTGTCCTTCCCTCAGGGGACAAAAAGTATGTATGTCCCCATAAAGTAAATCATTACATTTTTGACTGAAGAGTAACGTATTTTCCTCGGAACCAATGTATGAAAGCCGCTCACCGCCGGAATACTATAGATGTTGGACGGGAGCGATGGGAAGATGGCGGCGGCCATGGTACAAATGTCATGTTTGTACCGAGGAATGTTGGCGGTCCGGGCCACCGGCATCAGGACGCTGATCCCCGGACTGGTCCCGGCGCAGTTCCGAGCCTTCTCGGTGCGGAAGGAGCCGGACCTGGAGGAAAACCCGTACTACAGCAAGTACCAGGACAAGATCCAGAAGCTGCGCAGGTCAGCGGGCTAATTTAGCTACCAGCAACAACGCGTTCCCCGATACCCGGATCCCCGTTAGAAATGTTTGATATTTTAGAAGTCGGTTTCTTTTTTCTTTGTGTAAATGCTGTTTAGACTATTGCAAAAGAGTTCACCAAAATTCTGATGAGCAACTGATACATTCGGATTACATTTAGACTGTCAAGATGTGTATCCACGTATAACATTTTAACATTTACCTCTGACTCCCCGCCAATCTGTCATTAATGCATCAAGAGTCTAACTTAATGCTGGCGTGATGAGTGAACCAGTGGGCACTCCTGAAGAAGAAGAAAAAGCTGAATTTGTTTTAAGCAAATGTTTCGTGTAACGTCAGTTGTGTGTATACCGAACGTAGTGTGATTTGACTGACAGGTCTGTGGACTCATTGTTAAAGCTATGGCTTCCCCTCTGTTAGAAATAACGTTACTTTCATTGGACCGTCCTCTTGGCATCCACACCTTGTCCTGAGCCTCAAACTTCCAACAGACACAGTCAAAGGCACCAACACCTTCATGTAAAGAGAGAAATACTGAGGAATACCACATTAGTGTCCTGAAACTAATGTCTATATTTTGGTGGAAGGATGGAAATCATTCTAGGACCTGGTGGGGTTTTTCTCAAAAATGTTCAGCAGACACAACTTATTGAGGAAAAAAACATGCAAAACTACTAGTTTGGTGCTTTATGAAGGCTTCTTCTTTCATTCACAGGGTGAAATGGGATTTAGCCTGAAAGTGGCCCACTTTGTTTGGTGTTTCATTGATTTGTCCGACTCCTTTGCAGTGCCAAACCACAGGAGTACAACGCCCGACTGGAGAAACGGCATGAGGCCAAGAGCGAAGTGCTGGGACACTCGAAGCAGGCGGAGTTCGTCAAGTTCATGGAGCAGGAGGTGAAGTATCAGGACACCATGGAAATATGCTTGGAAAATGATGGAGGTCCTGAAATATTACACAAATTCAAGTCAGAAATTTAAACAACAGACAAATTATACACATTTTTAAGCACTTCTGTCCTGCTACTGTCCTCAGTAGTGGACATAAAACAATCCTGTCAGCCTGTGTTTATTACCTGCGTAATGGAGAAGGATTTTTCTCTGGTTTTGTTTCTTCTTCCGCCCGTCACGGCTCTTTAGCACACTGTTTGAATGTGATGTCTCTTTATTGTGGGAATCTTTGCAGTTGGAGAAAAGGGACAAGATGGCTTCCAGTGATGGAGCATCAGGAGGTTTCACAAAGAACAAGGTGAGATGAGCAGAGGAGCAGCTGGTCCTTTCACCTCACTTTGAGTTGATTCTCTTTCTGTGGTTATATTTAAAGATGCTCCTTATCACTGTTCATGTTTTTTGGTGTTTGAAGTGTTTTCCTTGTGGTGATGATGAAGTGTGCACTGGTAACACACTGTGTGATGTTCTGTCCTGCAGACGCTGGGCTCCATCCTCAACATGGAGATGATCAAGGACAAGACGGGAGAGGAAATTGCAGAGGTCAGTCTGTAGGGGGCGTTGTCTGTATTTGTCTCATGTAACCACAGATCGCCTCTTCCTGGTGCAGTTGTAACCATTTGAAACTGTTCTTTGTTTTGGCCTTTTTCCTCTCAGCTGTGGATGAAGTATTATTCGACCAAGGACACAGTCAGCGCCGTCATCCCGGTGAGTTTCACAGCAGAGAACGTGCTGATACAGCACAGAGTCTGCCGACACTTCATGTTCACTCATGTCTTTCACGGCTCCTCTTCACACTTTTTTTTCCCTGCTCGTGCTGTATCAACAAAAGTAGGTTCTTATCTTAAGTAGTAACTCATTTACTTTTGTTTTTGGAGTTTTTTCCTGCCTTGTTGCAGAGGATCGGTTCTGTTTTTCACTCCTGTGTGCTGTGTGCAGATTGTTTTTCCTGGATTCCCACGTTGTAAAGGAGTAATGCCCAGTCCCTCCATGTTTTCACAATTGCACCATGTTTGATAAGCAGCCAGTTTTGTAGATCCACGCTGGCACGTGTCTGGTCCTGACCTCAGAACCTGTCTTCTCTTACATTGCAGACCCAGATCTACGAGGTGATTTTCAAAAGATCACAGTCCTGCCAGATGGTAAGATCACAGCTTCTCACGCTGAGGCATTCTGAAGGAACACTGTGGAAACTCATGGCAAACCATCAGTCAGTCATTACAACCAAAAACAGTGGCTCATTTTG
Source organism: Chaetodon auriga (assembly GCF_051107435.1). Lineage (NCBI taxonomy): Eukaryota > Metazoa > Chordata > Actinopteri > Chaetodontiformes > Chaetodontidae > Chaetodon > Chaetodon auriga. The sequence continues at coordinate 5,648,794 of NC_135076.1, read as the reverse complement.
TGTTCAGGTTTTGGCTAAATGGCTGCAGAGTGCCAGATGAACAACACTTGAAATCACATTTTTCCTCTTTATTTTCTGTCTCATCACCATGGTGACCTCGCTCTCTCTGTGGTCTCCTCCCTGCTCAGTTCCTCTACGCTTTGCCTCAGAAGGAGGGTTACGAGTTCTTCCTGGGTCAGTGGTCCGGACACGAGCTCCACTTCACCTCCCTCATCAACGTCCAGGTAAACCACTTCCCACGGCGCCGTCACCTGCTGCTGGAAGTCTGGCTCTCTGTGGGCTTCTGACAGCTGTTTTCATGTACCGGTCACCCTGAAACTCAAACGATCAACCAGATGACAGTGCCGGCTAACTTCACGCCTTCAGGAAATAGATTTTAAGTTCACGTCGCTGATTGCTGGCAACATTTTCATTGCATGCCAGCAACAATGAGGTGAACAGAAGATGCTTTGTGTAAGAAGAACCTTTAACTGTGTTAACATGACAAAAAAAAAGTCAGGATTTGTGTCACTTGGCAGTGTGGGTAGAAAATGTGTGATCTTCATGTGTGTTTCATGCACACATGCTGGCTACGTTCATACTGTCAGCCTTAGTGCTCTATTAGGATGAAGCTTTGTAGCTGTGCAGGTGTTAACTACAGCTTTTCTCTTCCTGTTGATGTGCAGACTCTAGGAGAGAACGCTCCCAGTCAGCTGATCCTCTACCACTACCCAGAACTGAAAGAGGAGAAAGGCCTGGTCCTCATGACGGCCGAGATGGACCCCAAGTTCATCGTAAGTCTTCTACCCCGGTGGACTCACCTGGCTGCTGGCTACACCCGTATTAACGGGCCTCACTGCTGCTTTTTCATGTCTTTTCCCCGTTTTTTACAGTTAATATGCTCTAAATGGCCAAGAGTGTGTGATCATGGCTGTACGTTAAACCGTCTGTCCCTCCTCTTCACAGACCGTTCACCAGGCTCAGTGCTTAGCCAATCAGGTGCAGCTGTTCTACGGCACGCAGAGGCAGGAGACGTACCGACTGGTCGAGACATTTAACCACCACCCTACAGAGTTCAAACACATGTCAGTGATAGCAGAGCTGGAACAGAGCGGCCTGGGGCCAGCGGTGGCCCCTGGAGGGTCATAGTGAGACCAGAGTCGGGCTGAAACTGGATTCCCAAGAACTGTTGGTCTTCATTGGATCTTTGCTCAGCGCTGTCCGTTGGGATGCACCTTTTCCTCAGACTGTGTATGACGTTTGCAGCAGCGGCTGTGATTCAGGCAAAAGAATTTAAAGGAGCATCAGAAGCTTCTCGTGGACTCTGCGTGGGACTTATTCAATGTGCATAAATTTGTAACCACAGGAGAGTAATGTGGTGTTGATCAGATCTATAATAAATAAATGTATCCTACCCTCCATGTTAGACTGCAGCAGATGGACCTCGTCGGTCCAGCAGCTATCCCTGAAAACCCTCATGATGTTAAATAAATCATATTTAAAACATCTTTAATGTGTTTATACTGTGATCGACATTGAACATGTGTTCAGGGGATGAGTGCGACAGAAATTTTCCAGGGCCAGGATAATTCCCAACAATATATAAATGAGTTAAAATGAGCTCAACCTTAAACATGTACAGCAGTAGAATACAACATACACATTTAAGTTATACTTTATTAATCACAGCACACACATGCTACATGAATGCAGCAGTAACGTTAATCCACAAACATCAGATACTGACAGTAAAACACTGACCGGGAACATTTTACTGCATGATGACTACTCTCTTAATACTAGGTTTTGACTGCAGGACTAATACTCACAGTGGACACTGATGTTTCTCTGCCCCCTAGTGGTCATAAATGAATTACTACAGCGTTAAGTAACATTGCACTTAAGACCACAAAAGACTTGGCAGTGAATCACTAAAAGATGGATCAAAACAGCAGCAAACAGCAGCTTTTACCTCCAAACATACCACAGTCCACAGATCTTGTTTCTACAATGCATCAGGCCTGTTCACATGCTCCTTTGCAACCATCTGACAGTGAATGTAGTGGTGAGGACGCAGGAGAGGTTTCCTTCTGATATCTCTTCCATGAAGGTCATATTTGTGCTGCACAGTAGAACAGTGCACCACCCCACAGTCTGCTAAAGCTTCCTGAAGGTCTTCTGTGGTCAAGCAGGGGTTTGATCTGTCTTTGTAGCGATCCTACGAGCAGTTCTCTCTCCCAGACCTCAGCTTGGCCTCCACTGTTTCAGTTAAGTGCCATTTCTTAACGACATTACAAACTGAGGAAGCAGCTCCCTTTCTTCTTATAGGCTACTCCTGCTTTGAGGACATCAGTAAATTTAAGTTTCAGAGTGCAGGCAGCTGCTAAGCACCTATAGCTGCTTTATAAACTTTGAACTATGCATCACTTGGCCTTCTCTAACGATGACTGTGAACAAGCCACAGCCCTAACGAGCTAATCAAGGTCAGAAGCCTTAAAAGGTGGAAGTTATGAGAGGTCAAATTTCTGGGATGTCCAAACATTATAACTTTATAACGTAATAACTTTCATGCCACTTTCATGCCAGCAGGTCAAGAACAATCAAACTGTTGAAGCTGGAAATAGTTTCTTCACTTTTAATGTATTTATACATGAAAAAATACTGTGCAAATCCCCAAATGCAGTCATGAAGGGATGGTCAGATATTCATTCAAAAACACAAAGCAGGAAAAATGATTCCTTTACACACATTTACTCACACACACACACACACACGCACGCACGCACGCACGCACGCACGCACGCACGCACGCACGCACACACACAGTTGTTCTGTTACTTTGTGATCACAACATGACAAGTTTGTTTCCTTGAATTAGAAAATGAATTTCAACATTCTCAGAATAAAAAGATCTCACCATTTTACAAGTGTGGCATAAACTGTCAACACTGTTTTTTGTGATTGTGAAACTTCACAGGATCAGGATCACAGATTAATTTCAACCCGATTCCAAAAAGGTTGGGACTCAAAATTAAAGACACAAAAACAGAAGCAACCATTTGCAAACAAACTGTTTACCGGTGGAATGTTCCAAACAGGTGTTTTTGGAGCGTTCCACATCTTTCCCAGTCTTTAGTTGCTCCTGTCCCAACGTGTTTGAAACATGTTGCTGCATCAAATTCAGAATAAGCAGATATTTACAAAAACCAGTGAAGATGATGAGGTCAAACATTAAATATATTGACTTGCGTACTGTTTCCATTGAGATTATCACATTCTGTTATTTATGTTTTACAGTGTCCAAACTTCTTTGGAATCAGAGTTGTACATTGCGATCACGTGAAAACATGAGAAATCACTGTTTGTCTCTTTCCATACTCACGACTATGGACCACCATGGCACAAACATTGTACAGACAAAAACAAAAACACCAAACAATAATGTGCTACAAGTCTCACAATTCTAGTTGTATCAAAATGTTACAAAAAAATTCAAACAATGTTATCTGAAAGAAATGTGTCTCCACTAACGCCCTCAGCTGTCGTTCCTCACAGTGGCTGACTGACACACAGTGCAGGGGCTGAACTGGCCATTTGTGTTCTCAGAAACCATTAAGGACTCACACAGCAGACAATACAAAACACACACAACCTCTCGCTGTGTTTCGTGCTCATTATGAAACATCAAGTCACAACTACATTAACAAGAGATTTGTTCTTTTCAATATTCACAGTGCATTAAAGAGTACCAACACTACAAAAAATCTCTGGAGTGCTTTTAATCATCTAAAAGTGACAAAACTAAACACAAAAATATGTCTCCAAGAACACTGATCTGTGGATGAATGCAACGCCATGCGTCTCAGTGGAGTGTGATGTAATGTATCCATGGATACGCTGATCCAAACCAATCAAAAAGTTCAGCATGGTTTGTGGAGCACCTCACCGGTTACCAGACGACCGTTTCACTTTTGTGTAAACTCAGAGATCACTTCAGGAGAATATAAGACACACTCTGCTCTGCCCTCGAAGTTCTTTCGACATAAGTCACACTGATGTTAGAACACACAGATTTTGAGTCAGCTTTCAGTAATATTTTCCTAAATTTTCACTACAAATTTTGCCAACTGCAGCCTCGGGACACCCCCAACACATTATTAGAATTATCAACGTATGTTAGGTGAGTGCCAATAGAGAAGCATCAACACCATCATTCAATCCAACATGGCTGCTCTGACAAAGAACAGGAGCAAATAGGGGTGTTTGTGTCATACGACACTCGGTTTGTGTTCACCTTAATCAATAAAGGTTGAGGCATTTTTTCACTCAATCCAGTTCCAGATCTGAGTTATTTTCAAAAACACATTATTAAAATGGCCACTTTGAATCTCTGTTCAAACAAAAGCATAAAGAAATGTTTGTCCTTTCGTCAGATCTCAGCATTCACATGCTGTGTGTGTAAATCCTTGACCCTGGACAGGGTGGAATTCACTCGTATACTGGAATATTTTTTTAATGTTGGTCTCAGTTGTTTGAAGGAAAAGTTAAATAAAGTTCAGTAATATTCAAAACGATTCTTTGACTGTTCATGGCTCCCTGTCTCACAGAGAAGTCCAACACACGAGGTGCTGTGCTGGTGTGGACATGTTGCTACACATTAGCTAGCCAGAAACGGACGTGTTTGTGTGGCAGCTCAGTCTCTAGCTGACCCTCTAAAAGTCGATGATTCCAGTTAACAATTAAGAAGACTGAGCGATGTCTGCAGAACTGACATATGACAGTGTTCATAGTCATATTATGGATCTACAAAGGTAATGCAACTGTGTATATACTGTCTTTTATATTTTTTATACGTATGCGTGTTGAATATTCTAAAATACATAATATTGTAGCAAAAATGTATTTGTTCTTTATGTTCTTATGTTATTTCTAACTAATCAGGAAAATGACTGAGGTTGCTGAAGTCCAATCAGGTAATTAGTGTGAGATAGATCAGCTCATCATTACATGTTAAAAATTTGCTGATTCTATTTTTCCTAAACATGAAACATTCTCAGTTACATATTCAAGGTGAGACACGGTGAAGAAGAGGGTTAAAAATGAAACAGCGGTGAGGGATTATTTGTTAAAGACAGGTGTCGCACTTTGCTTCAGGTTTGTATACAAACTAGTTTGCTCTGTAGGTACGTGTTAATCCTCAGTTCTGTCATACAAAGAAAGACACGGCCCTGATTTGCTAAGGCAGGCGCAAAGCAGGTACACTTAAGAATCACTTGTATGTTTTCACTGGGTGGTAAACAAGCCTGATTAAATAAGCTGTTTTTCCTTCAGGCGCAAGCAGCTATTAAGATGCTGTTATAAAAGAACAAAGCCATTCTCCATATTCACGCTCTTTCACTGACAGTTTTCTTTCTTTCTTAATTTTAGCTGTATCATTGTACAATCTAATCTTGGCAAAGCAGGAGCAACAGCATGGCAGAATGCAAAGCTCACAAACTGAGTCTTATCTCAAAGTGACTGAACCACAAAACTAGCTGTGATGGAAGTGATGAAACAGAGGGCACGGTGACTCGTGCCTGTAAACAAAGTTGGTTAAACCACTTTTGAACCAGACGCTGGTAAAATAATATACCACAGGTAACATGGACGTTTTAGCCTCAGTTCACGCCACTCTGGGCAATTATATCTATCTATACCAACCTACAACTTTCCATTGATTTTATATGCACTTGCCATCTCGTGTTTTCCTTGTGTTCTGTGTCAGCACACCTTTAGACTCAAGGCAGCGCAGTACGACACACTCCAGAGGCAGGACAGTTCACCTGTGGAAAACTCTCATGGCAGCAATAGTAAGCTCCTCCTCCCACTCTAAAGCTAAATGCTACATGTTACAAGGTGTCTTACCTGCATCCATGCTTCCACATATCTGACTGGCCAACAAAGCTGTGAGACACATTGGACTGTGCTGTAGCACAACAGCACACAAAGCTAAGAGTGTGCTTGTTTAGTCGGAGCTCTCCTCAGCAGCATCCCCTGCTGGTGTTTCCTGGGTCAGTATGACTGTCTGTCTGCGTGCAGCCCTCATCGTACCGTGTGCTCCACCGCTCTGATTCCCTGAGTGGTTCCTCTACAGTCCAGTCTCAGTACATGGCCTCAGTGTCTCGGATGCTTCCAAATGACAAACTGAAAGTGCTTCCCAGTCTCTTAGGGACCCCGCTGCCCTCCCTCTTCTTCTTCCTGTTCCAGTTCAGCAATGAGGCGGAGCTCTGGCCCTTAGCGCCACCCAGCAGACGCTGCCGAGCGTTTTCTTTATCGCTGCAGTGAGACAGCATGATGGCCCTCCTCTCCACCTGCTAACACACACAGGTAATATATTGGTCACTGCACAGGTAAGCACACATGACATGCCAAACACACACATACACTCACACTTACTTACCTGTGTATCATGTGAATGTAATGTGACCACGCTGAGCTCCACTCCTCTGTCACTGCAGCTCTTGAGCATGTGGACCACCTCGCCATGTTTGGCCCATTTACAGTCCTGTCCGTCCACTGCTACTATGTAGTCTCCTTCCCTTAGTCCTGCCTCCTGCGCAACACACAATAATAACAATAGCTTTATTTGTACCTTTCATGCAAAGATGCAGACCAAAGTCAAGACAAAACAAGATCAAATGAAAACAAACAATAACTGTGAGTTTAAAAAAAAGTAGCAATAACTAGCAATAAGTGATACAATCCAATTAGACATTTTCAATGATACCAGCAAAATTCCACAGTTTAAGGCCATTAAAACAGAAAAGCAGCATCACCAGATTTCTCATGGACACTTAAGGAACTTTGAAAAGAAAGGCAATGGAAGATCTGAGAGTTCTTGTTGGGACATAAAATAAGAGGCAGCCACTGATGATATATGAAAGTGCTAGATTATGTAAGGCTTTGTAGATTAGTAAAAGGACTTTAAAATCAATTCTAAAAGACACAAGAAGCCAGTGCAGTGATATGAGCAGAGGGGTACTGTGATCTCTGTATTGGTCATCTCTATATTATCTGTAATTTTCTTAAAGACTTAAAAGGGAGACCAATAAAAAAAAAGCTGCAATAATCTTGGCAGTTTGTGATAAAAGCTGGTATCAGCATTTCAGCATCATTCTCAATTAACAATAATCTAATCTTGGCGATGTTCCTCAGATTGACAAACCTTGTTAAAGTGGCTAATGAAATAAAGATCAGAGGCTAAAATCATCCACATGGTTTTTCATTTGCTTGGACAGGCTAGCACACTGACTCTAATCTCTGCCTTTCTGCTTTGAACCTGTGAGTAGAATTTCTGTTTTTTGCTCATTAGGAAAGGAGTGAAGATCCACACCATTTGTGAGTCACTTCTTTCCTCCAATTTCCTGCATTTTCTACTGCGTTGTCAACTACGTAATCAATCATCACCCACAGATGCAGCTAGCATACGCCACAGTTTGTGAGGGACGTCCTGTTGGAAACTATAAGTTTCTTACCGCTGCACAGCCTCCAGGCACCACTCCAGCCACCAGGACGGGGGAGTCTCCTCTGAGCGTGAGACCCAGTCCACCCTCCCTCCTCTGCAGGCTGATCACACGTACCGGACCCCAGCGAGCCCGTGCACAGAACACTGTGAGAGGCCCCTGCAGCACAGGAACGACTCATCTTCAACTCAAGCACCAGTGAGTGCTGCAGTTTTTTTAGTGGGTTTTAAGAGGCTACATGTTTTCAGTCACTGTGGGGCAGTAAATCTGTGTATTTCCCTAAATGTCATGCTGTTCTCATAATTGACATCTTACCAGTCTCTGGAAGATATCGGTCACTTGGACTGTGGAGAAGTTGGGTGGAGTGATGTCTGGTTTCTGATGCGTTTGAGCTGACAACAGAAGACACCTCAATCACTTACTGTCATCTCACCATAGAATCATATAATTAACATGACTTGAAACAGACACTCACACTGTATCTCTGGAGCCTCTGCGGTTTCGTCAAAGTCATCCTCTCTGTCCAGCTCTGAGTACTTGTCCAAAGAGCGTTTGTGAGTGAGAGACAGCACATCCTGCAGGATGTCCATCTTCCTCAGGATCTTACACAGACTGTGGACACGCATGGCCTCCTCATGTCTGATGACTGCACGCCGCAGATGAGCTTTACCTGCAGACATTATTTATAAAATTCCTGTGTACATTAACGACCTGATGAACGTTCATAGAAATAGAGCTGCTACTGAAAACAGCCACGTGGTGTCTTCACTGCTGTATATTTGGACTAAATATAAACATATCCCTCACGTGCATGAACTCACCAAGCTTTCTTCGTTTTTCAGGGTCTCGTAAAACCTGGCTGAGTGGTGGCACTGTAGGAACGTTGATGTAGAACTGGAGGAAAGCCTTCTCTGCTTCCTCATCACCCTCCTCCTCCTCAGCAGAAACTACAGAACAAGACATTCCAAGTGAATGTGTGTAGATACACAAAGACTTGTTTTGGGTAAAGATAATCAAAGGCCAAGCGTTGAATTTGATGGTTGAATCCTGAGTGTGTACAGACAGAAGCGGCTTTCTCTTTCTTATAATTGCTATCTTTCAACAATCTACTGTATCTATGATTTTGTAACCCTACTGTCCACACTGTAATTTTACTATATTGGTTTATTCCGTACACACAACATCTATTGGATGTCAGTCCGTCCTGGTAAAGTCATCTCTCTACTGTTGCACTACAAAACCTGATCCATGTTATTCATACAAGGTCTTTGGGTACTTTCTAGGCAGGCTCTTTGTACAAAATCTCAGCTTGCTATCTCTTCTGTACAATGTTTTTATGCTGTGTGTGTACAGTAGAGTTGTCTTCATGTATTTATCTCTTTGCTGCCTTTTTTAAAGTGCAAACACCCTCTAAATATATTTAAGATATATTCAGGAGTGGTTTGGTGTGACTTACAAGTGTGGTCGCAGAGTGCAACAGCAGTGTAGTAGTGTGAGAGGGCACGGAAGTGTTCAGATTTGACCTGAACCATGGACGCCCAAGAAAATGGCACATAGTCTTTCATCAGAGGCTGCGTCATGGTCTGCTGCACTAACAAGTAGACGTCTGACACCTACAGGAGACACACACACATGTACAACGCAGTCATATTATATCAGCAGGAACAAAAAGGCAAAACCAGAGACGTGCTAACTCACCCGTGCAGCCTCTTGTGCCAGGCGCAGCTGGGAAGTGAAGTGTGTGTCCTGTGTGGTCAGGGTGACACGTTCAAACACACACTCCTGCACCTGGGCCACCATCAGCCGTACCAGCATGCAGAGCGATGGACTGCTCATGTCCAGACTTGGAGCATTGGAGAAATTCTCCTTCAGGTAATTAAATGCACCTAAACACACACACACACACACACAAGGAAGCAAACATTCTGGTAGTCAATTTTTCATTCATTTTGTTGTCATTTACTAAGCAAACATGCCGAACATTTACTGATCTCAGCATCTGATATCTGAGGATTTACTGTTCTCTGTGTTGTACCATTATGAATTGGATATCTTTAGGTTTTGGACTGATAAGGTTTTGGACGGTCTGATAAAACAACACACAATTTAAAGACGTCACTTTGGGCTTTTTTAACAAGCCATACTCATTTTTTAGACACTCAATGGGTAAATATTAAACTATATTTTGGCAGACAAGGTGAAGAGACTCTTTACGTTGGGACATCCTCACTGTGGAGTCCCACAAAGGCTAGTAAGGCGAAGGCAAAGTAAGCAGTAACGCTGTACGGAGGCTAGTAAAACATTCAGTGTCAGTACCTGCAGCTCTTTGAAACGCATCTATAGCTGTGTCTATGCCAGCTGCTGCAGAGCGGTCTTGCCGGGCTCCAATCTGCGTGTAGAGAGCACCAATGTTGAACAACACACTTCCTTTCTCAAAGGCCAACGTACGCTGACACGATGGGACGCCTGTCAAAGAGTCATACCTGAGGGACAAACAAGAAGGAATCTGATTACTAAATGCATCCTGTTTGTGTGTCATTGACTGTCAAGACTATTGTCTTTGCACTCTATCAGATAAGATCTGAAATAAAACCATGACCCTGAGGTATAAGCCTAGACTTAAAGCTTTAAGGCTGTTCAAGAGGGTTTCCATCATCATCATCAGTTTCATACACATACATACACACATATGTCATACCAGTGGAAGTGCACGCCCAGGTTCCTGTGGAGGGGGAAGAAGCGCTGATCCAGGTAGTACATCTGGTTGTAATACTCCATCAGAAGCTCCAGGCCGGCCTGGTTTCGACTGGGTGTGCGCATGGCCTGGCAAAAACAACAACAGGCATAAATAAACATCTAACATCACAGACTGAAAAACCTTTTTAATTCTTTCCACAGTTTTCCGTTCTCTGACAGATGGCACACACTGATTTTCTACAACTAGATCAATTTCCCGTTTGGGACAATAAAGTTTACTCTCGTCTCCTAAGGCTTCTTTCATATGAAGTTGTATGAGTGCATTTATTAACCTGTCTGAGCTCCATAAGCTCCTTGATCTCCTTGTTGTAGAGGGAGCTGTCCTCTCCGTAGTGCTCACAGATGAAGTCCTGTGAAGGAGACAGATGGCTAATAATGACAAATCTAGTATTCAAGTGTTCTTTAATACTTAAACAAAGTGCAGAGGACTTTTATTGCCCATCAGTATTCTTGCAACAAACATTATTCAGTATTTGTCACAATAAAAAAGACTGCCAATTCATGTATGTTCTTCTCAGTTTTCAAACTGGCACCAAACCTGAAACAGTGCTTGTAAAATACAGATAACAATGTACTCTACTACCTTATTTAATGATTTAAATACAATATTCTTGGTTTCATTCAAACCTTGGTTTTTCTCAAAGAAAAGGAAATTTGCTAAATGAGATAACTCAAGCAGGTGAAATATGAGTAGACGGGTGCCATCTTCACCTGGATAGAAACTGTGAAGTCCACCTCTTTGGTTTCTTTTAATCCAAGTGGAATCATGGGTACATTGACGGCCTCACTGTGGAGACAAATAAATGCAGAGTGTGTGTGTGTGTGTATTGTCTTTCACAGGTTACACTATGTAAACACCAACATGTAAACAGTCAGTTCAGTACTGCCATCTGCTTCAAACCCAGCAGGCTCACTGCTCAGAGCTTCATCCTGCTAATAAGCAAAGCTAAATCCACGTATTAACCCTTACGGCCCCGACACCCCCCGCAGTCACCCCTCCTCATTCACAATGAACATAAACACGCACACACGCCACAGGGTCATTAATGACACTCTAATCAGGGGATTTATCCCTTCCATGACCTGGGGCCACAGAGGGAAAATCTCCTGCGCACACACACACACACACACACACACACACACACACACACACACACACACATCTATACTATACTATCTTAAGTCCTTAGCCCCTTACCCGAGCCCTGACTGAAACTACTTCTTACCTAACCAAACCCCAAACAGCCTTTTGATGAATTGAGAACAAGACAATATGTCCTTACTTAACAAAAATGTCCTTATTCTCAAGGTCTAAAGCACAAATCGGTCGCCTCAAAGATAGAAATACATGAGCACATACACACAGGGCACAGTGTAATTACTGAATGTAATGGATGCTTGTTTTCAACAATCAGAATTCTCATTAGACTAATGAGTGACCTGGAATTCATGAACAAATTATAAATGGGCCATTTGTGTGTGTGTCTGTGTGTGTGTGTGTGTGTGTGTGTGTGTGTGTGTGTGTGTGTGTGTGTCTGTGTCTGTGTCTGTGTCTGTGTGTCTGTGTGCGTGTCAGTCGGCTGTCTACCTGTCCGTCTGGTAGACCTCCATGTTGCTGTTGAGCTCCTCCAGTTCCTCCTTGAGCAGCTGCAGGTTGGAGTTGACGAAGCTGAGCTCCAGAGCCACCGTCTCTTTCACCTTGTTGTTGCTTGTTGCCCTGCAAAAATAAACACACACACTCTTCAGATCTCATCCTTCATTAAGACCACCCTAAAACAGATTATAATAGACTTCCATTTCCAGTGTGACAGGAGAATGCCTTAGTCCTTGCTTCTGAGCAGGAGAAGGTTCACTCATCAACATCACAAACAGACACTGCCACCTCCTAAACTGCAAAAGCTGCATCATTAAATTTCCTCAAATTAGACTCGACATCTATCACAGCTCAGCCCTCGTCAGAACATGAAGATCTGCTGCCCTCTTCTCCGTCAATAGAAACTGAATATCTTTGGGGTTTGGCCTGTTGGACAGACAAAAGAAGACATTTGAGGTTATCACATTATGTTCTGGGAACTTGTGAGGGGTGTCTTTGACTATTTGTTTTCCAGATCAATGATACAAGAATCAGTAAGAGCAGTCCTAAGACTTAACATGCATTGGGTTTTTTTTAGAATTGGTGACATTATTTCAGGAACTGTTGCATCCATTGAACATCTCTTTGCTTTATGAAGTATACTGTAACTGAATAACAAATGAAGCATCTCCATTCTTTATCCATCTGATACCTGTTGAAAACACTGACATCTGTCATCTCTAGCGTAGGGCTTGTACCTTAACTTACTTATGCAAAGATGACAAATTAGCCACCAATGTTAACACTTAGTTAGCTATTTTATCACACAACTTAACATCACAAATAACACAATCCACCTTGAAAACTGCCTTGCATGTGTAAATCTTTCTTCATGGATGTACGAACGACACCATAAATGGACCACAGTAGACTTCTCTTGAACAAAAAGCCTCTCTAATTTATGCAAATATCTCATCCCTCCACCCTCTCCTCTGTCATCCTCCCTTCATTCACTTCAAGACCCTCCACCCCTCCTTCTGTCACAGGGGGAGAGTCTTCGTGCTGAGTGTTGCCAGCTCACACTGCTGTGGGGGTCTGAGGTCAACAACACACAATGTTCCTGGAAATCTGAGGCATCACTGGGTTACCAGGGTAACTGATGATATACACGTAGTTGGAAATGTGGCCCCGGAAATTCCCCTAATTATGCAATCATTAAACAGGGAATCTACAAGATGACAAGAATGTGTGATTAACAGACGTAGACTGAGCACTGACAAGAAGAGGGCAGCACAACAGCACTGAGTTCACAAGATAAGAGATTCTGCCAGATTCTTCAATACACCTACATCTGCAGAGGAGAAGAAATAGTATGTACAAACAAAGACACATAAAGCAATGTGTTTGGTGAGGCAGCATAAATAAATTCTGCATATGGGAATCAACAATTTCGTCTTTGCACAGTTTTATCAGGTAAAAAGAAAGATTAAAGGCTTGGTGCTGAATGAGTCATCAGATACATCATGGGGTGAAGATCTGCGGAGGAAAGATACACATAGGTTGTCAAGGGCAAAGACTATGACAAATTCAGAGAATTGTCAAGGTGTGGTTATGTTTTGGGTCACAGATTAACAATACACTGAAGCTAAGAGTTAACGCTCACTGTGCAAACAGGCTGCAAGAGCTGCAGATGAATGTTCACAGGATTGTACATTAACTGTTTTTCAAAGCACAGCTGCTACAGAGGCTGCAAGTTTTGTAGCACAGGACACAAAATTATAACACGAGTATAAACACGTCTATTACCATCTCCAAGAACAACCACAATTAGTGCAGTTCATCACTTAAACATGCATGTGACCAGCAAAGAACATTAATGTCACGTACAGAGCACCACTTCAAATGAAAATGTGGGAACATAATCAAATTCTGAAATTATTAATTGAATTGATTCATAAAAGGCGACATATGGTATAGGAGGTGGATGAATATTCAGATTCTTTTCTTAATAAAAAGTACCAATACATTAATGTAAATGTACTCGATTACAAGTAAAAGTCCTGCATTCAAAATCCTACTTGAATAAAAGTAGTTTAGTCGAGCTGTTTCTAACCCACACAGTCAAAACATAAATCTGAGAGGTGGTTTGATGATTAATGAAAGAGAAAAAAAGATCCACTATACAAATCTGTATTCATTTCTCTGAATTTTTCTCCAGTCTTTGCTTTGTTGTGAAATATCGGACAAATTATTTAAATGACACCATCTGAGAAGTTCATATGGGAAACGTCTCTTTGGTGAGCTAACAACTCATAAACACCTGAACCATGACGATATCGTGCCCCAACTAGTCTGCGTTGTTTGAGAGGATTTCACAAGCCAAAAAGGCTGGAAACCACCATCAGTGACCAGTGGACACACTGAAAACTGTGATTCTTTAACACATGACCAAACTGGGCTTAGACATTCAGACATTCACCTTTCAGTTACTGTAAGTAATGTTAATCTGTCCAGTTCGACTACTTTACCTTCACTTCTCTCCTCATCTGTCACTCCCTCCCGCAGTCTCTCACACACACACACACACACACACACACACACACACACACACACCTATATCTAGGATCAAGCCAAGGGCAATCTGATTAGTCAGCTTTAAATGGGCTGCCAAATATCCCCTTCACACACACCCACTTGCACGCACACCATACTGAAGCTTTTGAGAGGAAAAAATAACTTTCTTCTTCTGAGTGTAAGCAGTGACTGAAGAACAGAGGAGAAGTCAGAGAAGCTGAAAGCAACTTTTTTCAGGTACTTACAGTTTGTAACAACCAAACTACCTGACATGAAGACCAGGATTAAACTAGTTCCAGTCCCTCATCTGAATTCCTACAGGGAAACACCCTGCAGCACACAACATGATGTCTCGATCAGCCAATCACAAACCCTGATGAGTAACAACCCTTTTTCATCTGTAATTAGCATCTTAACACCCACCCCGACACTCCAAACACCCACAAGGCAGTTCAACAACAGTTTCTGAGTAACTGAAGTGAAAACGAAAGTGAGATGTTTTGTGTGTGTGTGTGTGTGTGTGTATGTGTGAGAGTGTGTATGTGTGTACGTGTGTGTGGACCATTCCAGTTCACCGGAAAAGGGGAGGACAGACAAAAAAAAAAGGTCTGACTATGCAGACAAATAAGTGGGGGATGAGCTTGCCGGGCTCTGTTGGGAATCTCTGCATGGGAACAGGACAGGAGGTGGACACAAAGCCGGCTGATTATAGGCCGGCAGGCTGTGGGGGGGTCCTCTTTGTCTCTGTGACCCATCGTCCCAATAGAAAGGGCAGGAGCGCTTGTTTTATTTCCCCTAAACTGAGTCATCACCTTTCAGGGTAACAGCCTGAACCCAGTCAGAAATGGAGTTGGGCAGAACGACTCACAAGCCAAAAAAATCAAAACTTGTTAAAGAATTAGTCCAATCTGCCTAGAGGAGCTGATATTTAACTCACTTTATTCAGTTAATACCCATCAGTTCAAGATAATATCTTGAGACTTTTGTCTAACCAACAGTCCAAAACACAAAGGTATTCAGTTTACTATCACATAAGACAAAGAAAAGCAGTAAATCATCACATTAAAAAAGCTAGGACAGGGTAGTGTGGGTGTTTTGCTTAAAAAACTACAAATCAATTACCAAAAAAGTTGTCCATTAATGTTCTGTCAACTGATCAATGAATCAACTAATCATTGCAGCTCTACATTTATATCATGGTTAACTGAATGTCTTCAGGATTTGGGGCCTTTAGTCAAGCAAAAGACCCAATCTGAATATGTAACCTTGGACTCCAGAAATGTTTGGGGGCATTTTTCAAGTTTTTGTGCATTTATAGAATAAAATAATAGGCAGACTAAACACTGAAAATAATTAGAAGCAGCAGCTCTGCTATCATCCATCGCCCCCTGAAAAAGATCGCTGAGTAACTTAATTAGTTGTTGCCAAAAAGGTCCTGTGTTGGTCGCCTTTCAATTAAAGACACTGTTGTTTTCTGTGTTGATCTAATTAGATTCTGACATGGCACCACTTAGGAGGCAGAAAGTAGCTCCCTGCTTTAATGAAGTGACTCCTACTCCTCCTCCTCCTGCTGCTGCTGCTCCCAACTTGAATCTTCATGAGCAGAGGAGGCAGACTAGGCAGCTATTCTACTACAAGTGTGTTCTCAGAGAGTTTTGCACAGTGGACTATTCATGTTGTAGATGTTCTCAAAACTACCATGGCAAATGTGTACACCAAATGTATGCACATATATTAAATGTATGCTTTCAGCCTCTGTCGTAATCTACCAGAGCCTGGCAAGTAGTGAAGAAGAAAGAAAGAGGGGGAAAGCAGAGGCACAGAGACATGGAGAGAAGCTGGAGGGGATAAAGATGACGCTAATGCTCTCGGAGAGAATACTTTGATGTTGTGCCACCGTGTCTTTTTTTATTTCCCTCAATTATTCATCAATAAAACTCTCTGCTATGTGAATGGCAACTAACTGCTTTAAAACAAAAAGCCATCACAGCTCAGTGGGGTGATTAGCCTTGTATGCAGTGTTCCAATATTTTTGTGTGAGTACAAAAAAATCTTAATAGGAAAAACGAGGAGGAGACACAGACATGGTTAGAGAGGACACACAAGGAGACAGACACATAAATATGCGTGTTCACGCACAGCAAATACAAATGGAAGCAGAAAACTGGGTGCTGCTAGTGTGTGTGTTTTGGAGGAGACTGATCTCTGACCTTTTCCCATCACAGGACACCACCACAAATGTGACAGAGCCAACGAGTTAACAAAGGGCGACCAACACAGAGGAGACCAGAGCAGCACTCATCACTACATTCTCAGAGCGGAAAATCTGATCTACGAGACGGTTTCAAATCAAAATGACTGCCATGAATAATAGGTCCACCTTACTGCATTGGACACTTTGAAACTACTGTTAAAAGAGGCAAACACGTCACATGACATATCTTAACAATTTGCTACTCTTGAATTGTGCCTTGAAATCCATTTTCATAAATAGGGTTAGAAACAACACCACTGCAATTTCACTTAATTATCAACCTAATTTCACCTCTTTGAATTAGCCAGATGACACTGTTGACACTGGCTCAATGGTGTAGTGAAGCACCTAATTTTCAACACGGCCCATGCTAGAAAAGTCCCTCAATACATGAAACTGCAATGAAACTGAGGCTAGGAATGTGAACATTTTCATGCACAACCGCCGTCCCAGCACCTCACCTGAAGAGGTTCTCTGCACCGGCTCTCATGCGCATCTCCTTGTTGATCTGCTGGTTGATGCGAGCACGCCGGTGTTGCAGTTTACTGCGCTGAGTCTGGGCGAAAGGATCACATCCCTGCAGAGAAAAGAGTCATGAAAGTGATGAATTGATGAATGATGGATTACAGGTAAGTCTTCAGTTGAAACCTGGTGTTCGTCATGTTTCTGGGTGATGTGACAATTGTTATTTTGATGGATGTTTCAAAGGGTGTGTGGGGAAACAGAGATCAGGAGAGCCTTGTGGATGCTAAACATGATAATAACCTGGTATGGTACAGCAGGACAACCTTCACCTCAGAAGGAGACTGTGTTCAACAGAAAAAGAATCTGGTAATATGTCAGAGCTGTGTATGTGTATCTGTCTGAAGACTGAAAGACCTCAACTCTCACTTCAGCAGGCAGTTTGCCAACAACACAGTTTCCCCACAGCTGATTGTTAAATGTCTGCCCACTAAAATCAGCAATCTATCATACCATGCACCACTGTTGCACAGTAAAAGGTAAACGGACGTACAGTAACGTGTCAGATGGAGTAGCTGTAATGTAAACATGCTGCATACTCCCGTGCGACTCTTCTTGCAGCCAACTTGTACAGTTTCTCATTCTCTCCCTTTTTCTCCCTTTATCTTTCTCCTTCCCTCTCACCCAGTTAAGGTGTTTGTTTAGCATGCACATGTCAAGTAATCCTTAGAGTGCCTGTGTGGATTAGACTTCTGGCCGAGCTCCCACCTCTGCTCTACCATCAGGGGGGCAAGAGGAAGGAGACTGCATGACATCTGTGCAGATAAAGTCAGAAAGCCTCTGTGAAAAGCGTTCAGTGTCCAGGTGGCTTTCTCTGAGCACACGTCTTGTTTTTCAGCAACAAAAGTAAAACCGTAAGCTGCTGCTGCTCCTATCCGCTCCAGCAGCAAAAGGTTAAGCACTTTGCTTAAGGGCACTATGTCAGTAATCATTTTCTTCATGCATTTTTTCCCCATTCAAACCAGGTGCATACTGGTACATATTTTTAAGATATTACCAGCAGCCATACTCATATTGCCTGATATACTACATGCTACACTGTGCAAGACTCGATATCAGTGTCGGTACAAACGCAGGTGCATTCTCATTCTCAATCAAAATTCCATTCAAATTATTGTTGTATTTTTTTTTATAACATCTGTGAAGTGGTTTTAAAGACTACGATACTTTTATCATTACTGTTGCTTATTTGTCAGGTTGTCACTGCACTCTGACCAGCTGGCTCCTTAATGTCTGTGTCCATGTGTAAAGAAGAGAGGGTCACACTCACCAATGTCCCATAACGTAAATTCACTCAGTCTGTTACCAAAAAATGTTTTTAGCCATCAAGCCTTCAAAGGTGCGTACTAATGGGTGCCACTCCGAGCTGACAGGTGAACATGACCATCAATCACTGTAACTCTGTTCACTGCATTGTATGTTTTTATGCAATGATGCAAAAAGCGAAATCAAGCAAGTACTTTGAGCAGAAATCATGTGGAGGCGAGACTCTGAAAGCTCATATTTGTTTTTTCATGGTTTTAAAGCTGTTTTTTTTTATGAGGCTTTGCCTAAGAAGCCTCACGTGGAAAGACTGTACCTTGTTTATTTAATTAAATCTAAGAATCTGTCTGGAGAGGTTTAAAAAAGTAGGGCCTGCAGTATGGAAATATGAGTTGGTATGTAAGTATGAGTTACTCTATGGAGCCACCCATGACATGTTTTCCAATCCTTTCCTTAAGTTTACATACATGTAAATGTAGTGTGTGTGTGTGTGTGTGTGTGTGTCTCACCTTTCGGATGCTCCCGCTGTGGCTGCCCTCTGCGGGTAACGTTAAGGGCATATCGTCATCCGAGGCACCGTCCGACAGGGACATCTCAAACTCTCTGTGGAGTCATGATAACATTAAACACTAATGTTTCGACATACTTGCCATATGTCACCTTGTACTTTAAACACAACTCTCCAGCTTCGAAATATGATTGAATAAACAGCTTTAACGCCGACAATACTGAAGTAAAACCGGTGAGGTTACGTTAATGAGCTAACGTTAACGAGCCGCAGTTTTCCCACTTGCCTTGTCGCAGGTTCCTCCATCGTGAAGCAATGACAGAACCGGACAAAGAGTAACTACATTTCTCCTAACTTTGTATCACTCCACATAAACTCAAAACTCCATTGCTCAGTCAACGTTAGGCTAAAATAAACAACTTTTAACTCCTCAAAACAAACCAGCTTCAACTTATCATGATGGCACCTCCTCCGCTCGTTTTTTTCTGACTGTGCAGCTGCGAGAGCTTCTTCACCAAGGCGGGCCGCGAGGGTGAAGCTAGCCAATCATGTTGTAGTATGTGAAAGCGACAGTCGGTATAACAAATCAGAGAGAGGATTATGACCGAACGACAGCCTTATCTGACCAATTACATGTCGCTCCTGGCGTCCCCCTTGTCCGCGGGCCGTTGCCACGGCAACGTGAGGGCTGTGGCTTGTGTGTGGGCTCCGAAAAGATTGTAGAGGCTCCACCTCCATTGGGCCTTAAACATGAAGAGAAATGACTCGAACATTATTCTTATTTTATTTTTTACAGTGGAAACTTTTATTCTCATTATCTTTGTGTTCCCTCTAAACAAGTTTGTAAGTGCATGCTCCATAGGAACTGTTGATGTATGATGTCCAGTCCTCAAAATACTGCCAGTTCAGGGAAACGCTCTGCTTACATTATGCATTTGTTGGTTTTGTCAGGGATCATATTAAAAAAAAAAAAAAAAAGAACTGTGGGTATGTTGTTCTAAGAAAAGCAGCTGCATTTATTCCCACTATAAACCTGCAGTGATCTGTTTCTTAAATTTTAATGCGTGGTTTCAAAGCACATTGGAACCTCTGAGCTTGTATTGTTAAAAATGGATTTATGCTTCTGTCATGATGCACTGCTTGTGCACAATAACATTCAGTCAAACTTGGTGAACTATTTTGTCGGCCAATACAAAACACCTTCATAATGGACCTCAGTGGAAGCAGGGCTTCTTTGTATTGCTGCCAGTGTGTCTCCAAATCTCACATACCTTTTTCCATTTAGGCCTCAGTGTCTAGCTAAATAATTAATATCATTCTCTGTTTCTTTCCTCATAATGTCACCAGTTTGCCCATTAACACTTGGTTTTAGTTATTCACCATCTCAGCAATCATTACCAAACTTGCACACCGCTATTGTCTACTAATTCATCCTGATCCAATTTATTTTAGTTCCACGAGTTGGACACAACTAGCTTGTTTCAGGGTGGTGTGGCCATAATGAAATGACCTGACCTCATTCAGTCTTTCTGTACATTGTTGCTGTCAGACAGAGCTGGGTGCTCATCCTCAATGCTTCTCTATTTGTCTGGCCACATCTCCATATGGCAGGTCCTCTTGTCCTGGTTCCCGGCCAGCCATTTAATTAGAGCTCTCTCCCAGAAATGTACGACTGAGGTGAAGCTTCAATTTTTGGGCTCCAACCTTGAACTAAGACCACTCTCGCACAGGGATTATGTTGGGACCGAGGTCCTGTGTGGGGAGAGTAGTTAGCAGTGTGTTGTGAATGAATTGGTAGCTGGATTTCAGTTGAAGGTAAAGAAAAAATGGGAGTTGAATGTGTTTTAGTGCAGTAGTTATTAACCTTTTCCTTATTGTATGCATGTTTGATGAGATCAAATGCTCATGTACACAGCTGATGACACCTGAAACTCTTAAAAACAAAAAATAAGAATTTATACAATTTTGGATCTTTATCAGATCTATTTGATATCATCAGAATTTCAGTCTATATTGTCAGATCAATTTTCCTCTTGTGGTCTGCTGTGATCGTATTAGAAACAGTTCAGCTAACATTGTTTCCAGTAGTGGAAGAACTATTGAAATCTTTGACTTAACTAAAAAGAAAAATAATCACACCTAAGAATACTTCATTCCAAGAAAACGTCCTGCATTTGTCATTATATTTGAGGATAAGTACTTTTTCTTGAACACAGAAAGTGTCATTAGTTTGTTTAGCATTAATGTATAAATTTTATCAACACTCATTAAGATTAATAGCTTCTTTCAAAATCATTTATCATGATATTGAATTATTATTACCGATGGATTAACATGGAAGCAGGTTTTAGTGCTGTTCCAGCTGTCAAATGTGAAACAATAATAACAATATGAAACAATATTTTAGTTCAATATTTACCTCTCAAATGTGAGAATCAGAAGCATGAAATGGGTTGAAATGACGTAAAACAGGAAAACCAAAATACCTCAAAGCTACTAGGCTACTTAAATACAATAACTGAGTAAATGTACTTTGACATATTTACAACAACAAGCACAGAGACTGATTTCTACAGACAAGTTCGTTTGCTGATCAAAGGTGTTAATTAACAAATGAACACAGCTTTTGAATACATTACATTTTGTTTTCGAACATTGACGTGCTCTCTGCTGTATTCTGTCGTTTGGCCACTTGAGGGCACTTATACCCTTTCACATACTCTTCATGCACACTGCGAGTACACCTTTAATGTTTCAACATGTTTGAAATGTCACAATCACAATGAAGCAAGGGGAGAAGTTGGAACATTATTGAACATTATTGAGTTTAAGACTAATTAAAACAGTGACTTATGAGGACGAGTTGAGAAACTGTTATCAAACCTAAACTGCATCATTAATAAAGACACCTTAATTCAGGATTTTGCCTCGTCCACCAAAACTGAACAACAGCTTTACTTCAGGTTTGCTCTGGAGGTCACAACAGAGTCAAAGCCAGATTTAATGGATGTGAATCAAAACGCTTCATGTTCACACCAGCTACTGTGATGAAGCTCACTTGGGTAAACCTTTATCCTGCAATGAAGATCAATATCAAAGTTTTGACATTTACTTCCAAATTTGAATTTAGAGACTTTGTTGAATCAAACTTTTTGCTGCTCACACTGACACACTGCCCCACTGGTATACGAGCCCGTGTGACATTTTCAAACAATCGATCATTTAGCGTGCAGCACAAACAATGAGGAGGACCTGCTGTCACAATGAAAAATGTCTCTGTTTGGTTAAAGCTCTCCCTGAAGTCAAGTGAGAATAATGAACATTTTATGAGGCTAAAAGGATTAAGCATAGAACAGAACAGATTTTCTGGACCATTTGGTGATCATTTCATTCACAAAGTACAGTAAATGAACATGAATGTGCACATTTTGACAATTTAGTGTACACAGAAAAGGACAGTGCGGAACGCCTTGCTCTCCAGAATTATTTTAATTTTAATTGACGTGATGCAGTTTGGATTTCTTATGTTGTAGCAACAAGACATGGTGTTATTTCTGGCATACCACCAAGATGTTAACAATCTATCAACATCGATAAGAAATTCCTATCAAGTCAATTTTATTTGTGAGCAGCTTTCACATAGTGGCCTCAAACTTCCATCCATCCTCCTTGATATATGAGGGAGTTAAAGCCCCACAAATGCTGTTAACAGATATAGCGAGCTCAGAGCTAATGATATAGCTTCTGGGAATTTGAGACAAATGCCACATGCACAACTTCACACACTGTCACATAAACAGAGAGGGGAAATCAATCATTCCAGTGGCGGATGAATGACAGGCAGTGCCCTGCTGGTCATCGGATCACAGGTACTGCAAAGATCAGATACTGCAAACATGAAGCAAATACAAATTTCAACATACACTTTGGTGATTTTGTTGTCAGTAGCCAATTATATGGAGGAGAAAGAAGATTTCAAATTGACCCTAGTTTTCCCTCAAAAGTGCAGCATTATGCGAATGCTGCCTGGGTATGATAAACTGAAAGGATGACAATAGGTGCTCACAGTAAGCATATACAGAATGAGCCTGTTGGATGCTGAGGTCCTGTCTGATTGTGGAGGCTGGAAGCATTCAGTGAGTAGCAGGACCAGTCAAGCAAGGTGACAGCTCTTGGGACGAAGCTGCTGAGGTGACAGGAGGTCTCACTGAGTGAGTGGGGGGAGGTTTTTGGAACAGATGGTTCGCTGGGTGGGCAGGGTCGCTGGCAATCCTTGCTGCTCTTTCATTAGCTCCTGTGTCATGCACCTCTTTATTGGAAAGGGGAAGCTGACAGGTAACAACCACGCTCAGAAGTGTGGGTAACACACTGGAATTTGTCCTCCCAATATAGGAAAGGAGAAACAGTTCAGGCTGAGAAGGTGCTTTAAGGTGATGAAAAATTTAGACCAGGGTTGGTTGTGATGTGTGCGCTGTCAAATTAAATAGGCGACCTCTTGTTCTAGAGGTTTTTTTGTTCTCTTTGCTCATTTAGATGATGTAGGGGTGAAGGAATCTGTTGAAATCACTCCAGAGATGCTGATTTTCCACTAGGGTCCTGTCAGAATCTAATCCCAATCAATCCGGCTTTTGCCGTTTCAAAAGCTTTCATCAAGTGATACATTTCATCTCTCTGATGACAGAAATAACAAGACTGAGTCGGCTGTCATGTTAACATGTGAGGTGGTACTACAGCAGTGATGCCCTCATGTCCAAACCAATAATAAATTTCATTTAGATTTTGCAGCCTGTGCATATCACTGATTATCACTTATGAGAATATGAGGGCTTTCCTCCGTACACACAACACTACTTTGCTGGGCATTGCGGTGGACGTACCTGTGTGGACGTCATCTTCTGAGCCTTGTGCACCCCAAAGTCCTCAAAAATAGTAATATGTAACTTATTACATTTTGACAGTATCTTGCCCAACACTGAACATTAGTGGACTCTCATCAGGGTTGGCTCAAGATGTTTTGGAGCTGTAAGCACAATTTCTCATCCTCCTCTTCTCATTGATATTGTATCACACATGCGAGCCATGTGCTGTGCTCATTACTATTTCCATTGCATCTTCACAGCAGTTGGTCCCTGGATTGAACCTCTGAGGCTGCAAGTTGTTAAAGGAGGGGTGGATCAAGGAAAAGCATACTGCAGCATGCATCCTCAAGGTCATGCAACACCAGCTCCATCTATGGATTTTGTGGTTTTAGATAACTTCGAGGCTGTGCCTCAGAGATTTCCTCCTCAGTTCTGTGATATAAGGAAATGTTAATTTAATATTTTATTGCTTCAGGAGGATAGCACTGAAAAACATTGTTATTGTGTTGTTATTGACATGTTAGACTGTCCTGCACCGTGAATTTTAATCCAAGTGAAGAAAATGACTATAAAATTATATCTCATAACTAAAAGTTTACCTTTGTTGTTGTGCATACAGGGTGCATGAGCAATAAAGCCTGAAGGAGTTCAGGTTGAAATGACAAGGCTGGCCATATTCGATATTTTCTTCTTGTCAACGAATTCTATGAAAAGACAATGAACTAAAAATTATTGTGTGTGTATCCAAAGCATTATGTACATCTGTATCTGATCCAAGGGGGGCTGACTCAAGGTCAGCTGGATGTGGTTGTAGAAACTTGAAATCGTTTTGCCTTTCCTCCAAGGAGCATCTTCAGTTCTAACTGACTGGTGGGGAGTCCCAGGTATTTAACCTCTGTCGGGTCATTATCAAGGTCACTGAAACCATGTGGGTCATTTGTGCTCCAGGCTGGAGTAACAGCAGTCCTCAGAGTCGTTGAAGTCACCTGGTGCCAGGCGTGCATGACAGTTGTTGGAATTGTCACATCACAGAAGTAAAGGAGGCTACGCCCAAAGGGTAGGGAAGGTAGGGAAGTCAGAAAGTACTGAGGGACATTGCTGGTTTTGGTTTTGAGAAAAAGCTAATAGCATCCACTTTATCCTTTGCTTGTGTTTGGCCATGGAGCTTTACTGCACTCCCAATCTCTCTCCCGTCATTCCAGTCATTTCTCCAGGAACCTATACTTATATATAACTTATATTGTATCTAAAATGACGTTTTTTTGTAACTGAAAAGCAAAATATTTCCAATCTTGAGCGACAATGATTCCTTATATGGTTTGACTAATTGATCAGTACTGATTTGTCAGTCAGTTTTACGGATTTCAAATAATGATGTTTTACTAAAAACAGATCAATCAGCAAACCACCAGTGCCTGGCTGCGTTTCTGTACAGACTGAGTTTGCTGATTGGAGATAGCTCAGTTTTCAGTACAGGGCCTAAGGATGAAGTTGACAGTTATCTCCATGACAACAGAAGACGCATACATACCCAGAGGTCAAAATCAGTAATGGATATGAAACTAATGAACAAGTAATTAAGAGGAACATGTTTGACCATGAATATTTATTAGATGACTTGAAAGGAATCCAGTGATTGACAGCATCCAGGTGGTGAAAAAACAGGCTTTTTTTGCAGGTTCAGATTCTGAACCTTTAAACTTGCCCTTGAAATATATACCCTACCATCTGTATTCAAGAACCGCTTCACCCTTCGTCAAATATGTGTCAAAATGTTCCCTTCATACGTTGACACAGTTCGTACATCAGTAATTTTAGGTAGAACAGATATCTTCAGTTTCCAGTAGCTGTGTGTGCAGAGTATGATGATCACAGCATGCACAGAAAAATAAGCCCCATTATTTGTAGCTCTGACTGGTGTCACAGACTCATCAGCAGCAATACATAGCCCTTAACAGTGAGGTATTAAAGGTAAACCGAGGCTTTGACAAAAGCCGTTTCACATGAAATATTAAACATTGGAAAAACGAACAAGCAATGAGCAGTTTTTGCTTCAAAGGTGATGTCAAGTTTAGACGTTTAACCAGAAATTTGAATACCAAGAAATCAGCTTTTGACAACAGAAATTCCTCAACTGAAACGTAACGTACATAACAACAATGGCTTCGATACTTTTACATTTTAGATTATATTTTTTTGCAATCAGGTGTAACCAGAGCTCTTAAAGGTGATTTAGCACTTGTTCACATCTAGCTAATAACATGAAACTACAAAATACTTTAATTTCATCATCATGTCGTGAACTTTTTTTTTTTGCCCCAGTAATTACAGCATTGTTACAGAAAAAAAGTGTTAAAGTGTGCGGCCTTCCTGTGTCATTTGAGACAAATTTTTACAATAATTACAAAAAAAATCCTCTAGTGTCACACAGCATCAAGGAAAATAAAAAGTTGTTGGCGTGATTATTTTTGTAAAGGTGACGTGTTTAACCTTGCTAGCAGCAATATTACAACAAGCACTGCCCAGCGTGTATTGTATAGTGATTACATACTGTTTGTGGTTACAGTGAACTGCATGTGAAACATTAACTGAGCGGTATTTTCACAAGGGGTCATTTGAAAAAAGGTCGGCAGTACAATGAGGACAAAAATAACATGACTGCTTGTCCAACAAAAGCTGCAGCCGTCCTCTCCGGTCGCGTGTTTGCAGAAAGGAGTCCCATCTGATGCAAACATCAGCATTTGATGCCTCCAGTGTTCCAGCACAGGCTGACAATTCAAAATCCCTTCTGGCCCAACAATACACAGGTATTACAGCCCACCTGCAGGTGATAAAACAGTGGATAGAGCTTTGATTCATGAAAGACTTGTAAATCCACTTGAAGAAGAAACGCAAGCAAATATGCTGCTTTATTTCTCTCAGGGAAGGTCAGAAGGTCACAGTTAAGTCCCAGAGTGAGTGTCTGGAGGTTGCTGCTCTAACGTCTCATCTACGGTGACGACTATCTCCTCCGGTCTGTTGGAGCTCAGGCAGTTAGTGTGGTTCAGGGATATGTAGCTCATTTCCATTAGCCGAGGCCTCTCGCCCAACTCACTCATCTCGTTCATGTTGTTTGTGATGCAGTTTATCTCAGTCTTGTTGCGGCTGGTAACTCGACGAGAGCCAAACACCCAGTCTGAGGAGAGATGAAGGGATAATAGTGCTGTTACTGTGGGAGTCAGTGCAGATGGAGACCATTGTTTCAGTTCAAGATTGAGAATTGGACAATGTGGTATTGGCCTGATTACTACAGAGCTCTGTGCTTTCGAGTCTTGTCTGCAATTAAAATTGATTCTGACCCAAAAGCATAGATTGCAGTGACTCATTATAGCAGCGGGACAGTAAAAGAACGATGTTCAAGAAAATCAACCTTAAACAATTCAAGTGCGGGGATTGTATACTGTCTAACCCTAAGCCCTCCACTGTTACTGGAAATTACATCCCTGACTTCTGGACTCACTGATCCTTTATTTGATTGAGGTTTGTGCAAGTTAGAATGTGTAGCCCTGACCAAGGCTCTGAAATATCAGTAGCACTAACTGTGCAGTGTATTTATAAATCTATGGTGCTGTCTGTGATGCTGAAGTAGCAGACAGATTTGTAATTGTACCTTTTTCTCCTCAGTCCCACCCTGCCGTCAGTTTTGTCTTGGATGTATAATATTCTCTAAACTACATGCTATAAATACTAAGGTCTTTACTACAGAGCTTCTCGAAGTCCAGACCTCAGTCTGTATATGGGCAGCGAGTGAATCTGGACCCAGCCCATAACTCCATAGTGATCATCAACTGTCAGAATGCTGGCCACATCTGTCCTGCAGAAAATTAATGAACTCAGAAAATGCTCACATGTAATGTTACATTACATTACTCATCCAATGTTACTAGTAGAAGAGGTTTACCCTGACAGTGATCGCTGATAAACTTGCCAACCCCTGGCAACAAACCAAAATGTCTGTAATTCATATTTCACCCATTCTACAGAATCAGATACTCTCCAACTCCATCCTCACGACTCCGTGGACCCACCATCAAACTGTCGGCTCCCAGGCTGAACATTCCCTGGAGCTGACAGCAGCACACTGACCAGACTACAAGAGGAAATTCTGCATCATCAGAGAATCGCAAAGCTTGTCTGTTACACACAACAGATGTCACTCAGGTTTGGTTTCACTGGCCAACTGCTGTATTGAGTCTCAATTTTTTTGTTTGCTTGTTTGTTTGCTTTTTGATAATTTTTTGTTCGTATGTTTGTTTTGAGATCCGGACTCATTCATTGGTTGTTGAACTGTGGGTCTTGATTGAGCTCTGACTGCCTCCTTGATGGAGGTCTGAGAGCATTTTCTACATCAGTATCTAGTTGTTATGGATTTTCCATGTCTGTTCACACTGATATAGGATGATAAAAACCACACTTTAAATTTTACTTTAATACAGAATGTAACAATACCATAAATAGTGTACCTGTAGTTGTCAGAATATGTGTGATTCTGATCTGTGTACATTGGTTGCACTGTGGATCTCTGTGGTGCTTTTTAGCCTCTTCCAGCTCATTGTTTTGGCTTTGCAGAATATTTAGTGTATGGTTTAGTCTTGGGCCATAACCTGGAGTTAAGAATACTGAAATTAGGAGTTCCTGGTTTGCAGAGAAAAAGTAACTTGCCAGTAGGTTGACAGCTGAACGATTTATTTTAACTAATTGATTTTAATCATTTTTTGAGATGCATTTCTCAGTGAAAATCACGAAAAGTCAAATTTTCACCAGATTTAAAAGACTAGCAGGCTGGAAAAACCTCCACACTGGCCAAAATATCACAAACATAATTTCATTGTCCTCTGTCATAGCTGCAGTTCAGTCTCTGCGCTCTCATCACTGTCATATCCAGCAGCAGCAGGCAGCTGTTTTCAACTACACAAGCTCTGATAAATCCACAGTACAGCAACTGCCCAGCAACAAACAGCAAGACAGACACAGTTATAGACCAGCTGGTAAGGAAAGTGGAACATAAACATATTTAATGAGGCTGACATTTTTCTCAGGAGTTGGTGGAAACCAAACCAGAGCTGCAAGGAGAGTGAATATCTGTCTGTGAAATGTCAGAATATTGTGAATACAGTTTCCCAGACTCTAAGGAGGTCTTCAAAGTGTTCATTATGTCAAAACCCAAAGTTACTCAACCCACAATAAAGCAGAGCAAAAAACACATACATTTAGGAAGCTACTACAAGAAAATAAAGACTTACTTAAAAAGTCATTGAGAAGATGAATCGGTTATAAAAACATTGTCGGTCGACTCGTAATTAAATTGACTTATCATTTCAGCTTTAGATTTAGCTTGTAGGTACTTTCCATTTCCACTCGCTCACCCAGCCTTCACAGATGCAGCATTGCGGGGGTGGAAGCGTAAAGCACATTCATGTTCACGGGGTAAAAACAAGCAAGCTGAGCACTTAAAACATGCTCAGAACAAGGCTGCAAACTTCATCTGACAGAAAGTTACGATGAGTTCAGCCTCTGTAATTCCATTAGAGGCAAAGCACCATAAAATTGTTTCTGGGGGAGATGTCTGCCGCACCGCAGCTCCATCATGTGTGGTGGAGCCTTTTTGAATTGCGACACATCAATCATTGTTCTGTCAGATGAGGAGCTGAGATTAAGGCTGACAGTCGTGAGTGTGAAGAACAGACAGAAGGCTGAACGGGATTCCTCAGACACACACAGCTGATACATGACCACAAGGGCCAAATTTCCAGTGGGGATCGGTTGTGGGGGAAGCATGTTGCCTTCATTTTCCCAAATCCTATAATTGTCCCCCTCAGCCACATAGTTTCAGGTTGATTTTCATACTATGTCTCTCTGATTATTCTTTTCTTACTCCCCAGGTGCTATAGTCCACATGAGCTTCACACTTGTTTGCCACAAAGGCTGTTGTTGGAGGTTGTTGGGGTGGTATGGAGCCTGGAAACCTGGAGACACTACTCAGATCTAAAAAAATGGTGTTGTGAAATACATTTTTCTAAATGTGTATCAGTAATAATATAACATTGTCCTAAAAATACATTAGAACTGAACATCAGTCAAAAATAAGAGAGTAAAGCACAGTCCTTTTTTTAGTAAAGATGCAAATATAACCATTATCTAGACATATCAGGTGTCTCAAAAGGAAAGTAGCACTTATTTTATGGAGAGTTACAATACAGATGGGATTGACAGTAACAGAGTGTATTGTAATTTGTCGTTTTTCTGCTGTTGCTGCTCTTACTGCTACACGACTACCACTACGACTTCTGCTACTACAACAACAACTACTACTACTACTACCGCTACCATTGCTACTACCACTACTACTACTAATAATAATAATAATAATGATAACAATAGCAGAATAATGTGTTTTTAAAGGATCATTCAGATTTGCTTATTATTTTCTCAGATTTTGCTGTTGTTTCTATCATCATCTCATCTATCATGATTTTGTACTCATCAAATGAAGTGCTGAGATTGCAGTTGTGACATTTCTAGTTAGTTGGTTTATTGGCTAAAATATCACAATACAAATATATAAAATAACATGCTCAAAACAAAAAATTTAAGTCCAGTGTTCTATATGAAACGCAACACATTCATTCAGCGCAGCAAACAAAGTGTTCAAGAATCATCAGACAGCTGAACGCCACAGGAAAACTGTGTGCATGTTCCCAGATCCCAGCACTTAATATCCTTTACTAACAATTTAGAAATGTGTGTCCCATGTACATTTTCCACTGCTTTTTCTTTCTAGGTGGACCGTAACATGTCTACAACAGGCTTTTTTGCTTTTCTGACATTGCACCATGACGGAGGAGTGAAGCATCTTGCTGTGAGCAGTAACTTGACAGTATATTTTCAATCTTCTTCTGGTGAGAAGAAAAACACACAGTTTCCACATTTACACCTCAGCAAAATGTCCAAAATGTGTCACCTGTGTGTGTGTGTGTGTGTGTGTGTGTGTGTGTGTGTGTGTGTAAATGTGTATTTGTGAGTTTTCATATGGAGGTGGTAAGGTGAGGTGCAGGTAGACAGACAGATGAGCTCTTTCTGCTGACCAGTTGAAGGGGGGGTCAGCGTGTCTCTGTGGCAGAGCTAAGTGCTGCACACTCTGACCCATGTGAGCAGTGTGTTTTTTACCTGGTTCACTGGTTTCACCGCCGTCGCCCTCAGCAACGATCGACCTCCCACCACCTACATGCAGTCAGCAAGAGAACAGGCATGTCAGTGACTGCACACAGACTCTGATGTGTCTGATGAAGTGGTACAGGCAAAGCAAGAACAGAAGTCATCCAAACATGAGCGGACAGGTGTGATAATGTGAGTGAAAAGAGAGGAGGCTTAGACACAGTGGTCACTGATGTAGATGCCCCAGAGCATGCTGGTTCAAGCCTTTCTCAGGCCCTGTGCAGGAGCTGGTAGTTTTAACCATGTATGTGTACACAGCAATTCATGACAATTCTAAGACTTGAAAAAACTTAAGTACATTTAAATTTAATCTCTGGTTTAGATTATGTTCAGCCACATTCAATTTACAAAAAATAAAGCCAACGAGAAAACTACAGATGAACATGCCGAAAACAAAAAAGAGATTTGAAGATGCTCCATCAACTTTTAGAGCTGACACGTGGCAAAATGTCGGTTTTCCCATTTCATGAACTGACATTAGCCAAAAGGAAACTGAGAAACGCAAAACAACTTGTAAATCCTGCTGGACGGTCAACTATGCTACAGGAAACACTTCAAACATGAGAAAACGTCTGTCACATCACCAACAACAACAAAGCTTCAGCCAGACCAAAGGAGCCTGAAAGAAGCACTGGAGTCCTGATTCCATATAACAGTCCAAGAGCTGAAGAAACAACAAGATGCATCTGTGAATATAAAGCTAAAGACTTAAGGCTGTTCTGTGGCTGTTCTGTCAAAAGCTAAAGTGACACAGAGCCTCAAAGAAGCAGAGAGCATCTCAGTAACCACAGATGGGTGAACTTCACCAGCTGCTCAGAGCTTTATTACAGTCACAGCTCATGTTATGAGCAGCGAATGGGAAGTGAAAAGTTTTGTCCTACAGATGTGAACTCTTTTCCAATCACACACTGAACTCGACATCGCTCAGGTTTTGAAATCTGCTGTTTTGGAGTGGGAGCTTGACATGAAGAATAACAACAGTCATGTTAGTATTGATGTCGTTATAAACAATTAGAAACAATGCAGGAAATATGGACGTAGTGGTGAGAGAGGCTGGACTGTCCCCACACATAAAGTGTTTTATAAACACTTTAAACCTCACGTCACCAGCGGGTTTGAACAAAGGCCACTCCAGCTGTCTGCTTGGTCGAATGAACCGTGAGGCAGCATTTTTTCACCACAGTTCAACTGTAACTGCTGAGCTGACCACCAAACAGAGACCGTTAAACCTGCCAGGACATAAACTGATCATGGATGATGTCACCTGATGGAACAGCTCTTTGAATTATTTCATAAAAGGACTGCTACTGACTGCTGCAGTCTTTTTACTTTGAAACTGTTCATGGTTCAATCAACGAAAGACAATTCATGCCAATTTTTTGCACATGCTTAAGTCATGGCTGGCTGAATTCACTGTGCAAAGGGTGGGAGTCATTGAAAGTCCAGCTGGTTATCCACTCTCAGGTGTACAGGAAGACTGGATTAAGCTGTGATTCACCAATCAGACTACTAGACCATTGAAGAGTTTGATTCACAGAGCTTCTGTTCCTTAAAGATAGGTTTCCAAAGCATGGCACCAAAGAAAAAGATAAAATCCTTTGAATAAAAGCACGACAGAATAAGGTCATCATGGTTTTGTCAATGTGGAAATAGCACATTCTTTTTTTTGGGCGGGGGGGTTGCACAATTTGCTTCAAAGTTGAGGATATCTGAAAGACTGCACACTTTCCACTGTTTGACCCTTAATGGATGCAACTTCATGTATGTGAGCATGTTTTCTAAAGCCAGTTATCATGTCTTTGGTTTAAGATATGTTTACTTGAAGATAGGACTCCTTGCACCATTTGACAAAGTTGTTGATGACCGGGCTGTGGCTGGTCTCATTGTGCTGGAGCTGATTAATGATAACAGTCATCTGCATACTTTAGATTGTCCCTATTTTCACACCGGCTCTGACACATATTTGTGCAGAAGGTAAGCACACATCCTCATAGGGAGCCAGTGGAGGAGTAAACTTGGTGAGACAGAAGTCCATTTATGCTCATTCTTTGTGATTTGTTACTTTAAAAGTCAAGTATCTGGTCCACAAGATTGTTACTTAAGTCAAAATGTTCTGAGAAGCTTCTGGTTAAAATATGGGATTGAACTGTGATAACAGAAGAGGAAAAATCAACAAAATCTAACATGACACCTATTTCTGTCCAAGTGTTTAACCTCCAAATTTGTTGAAGCACACCAAAGTTTAAAAGAAATTATCAGGAAATTTGTTGGACTGCACACAAGAGAAACATTTTTCTTGCCAGAATTTTCAGCCAGTAACTATGCGATAACAAATTCAAGGACCGCGTCATTAAATGCTGGAATTACAATAACAAAATGTATCCAGAGAGTATATCTTCCATTTATTTGGGGGCCCCTGGTGATTGTGGGGCCCCCTGCACCTTCTTAACTGATGCGTCCCTGTCCTGATCTGCCCCCAGTAAAATCTTCCATTTTGCTTCAAATGGCCAGATGTAATGAGCTGACGATCAGGTCAAGTCAGCACTATGAGAGGACACGGGCCCTAAAAATAGACTCATTGTTTCATTCATTATTTATCGCTCAGTCTTCAAAAATAGAGAAACAGCAGCCCTCCTCTCCATTTCTCACACAGACACTTGCTGATAGTGTAGTTTGTCGGAAGTCTCCCTCACAAGGTCATCGGCTGATATGAGACTGGAGCTACAGTAGACAACATCAGCATTAACACGTCTTATTTGGTTTGGGAGGGATGATAATAAACTCTCCACAGTTTGCTGGTTGCAGTTGAGCCAAACAACTGTCATTGAACATGTTGAATTAGTAAAGAAGCTGTCTGTTGTTATCCCAAAGAACTTTCTTCATCTATTAATGAAGATGTTTGTATTTTGTGTTGTCCATTTCAGGCAGCAATTGTTCTGTTTAATACGCTCCAGCAGGGCCCCTTGCATGGGTTCCAGGGGTCCAAGTGCAAAATCAGGAAAAGGTCAATTTCACTAGCATTTTACTTCAAATAACTCCAGTGTTAAAATGTATGTATGTATGTGTATATGTCTTTACATTCCTTTTAGTAATCCCAGTGGGAATGTCTGCTCTCTCTCTCTCTCTCTCTCTCTCTCTCGCTCTCTCTCTCTCTCTCTCTCTGTCACACACACACACACACACACACACACACACACACACACACAATAGGGGGTCACATACCTACAAAGTCATTAACCACATCTTTGACCAGGTGTCCAACTATCGCATACGCCACCGCCACCACCACCAGCGCTGCCATGACCAGGTAGAGAACAGCTTTGGGCAACGGGATGGAGTCTCGTGCGGGGGTCCGGTAGTCCGTGTACAGTAGGTCACTCTCCGAATAAGAGTACTGAAAGACGTGCTCCATGCCCGAGGTATGGTTGGAGTTGAGAGGCGGGTTACTTGCGCTCATGGCGCTGTCCGGCTGCAGAGCAGTCACCATGGTGGTCGTCACATCCTCCGCTTTGTCCATGTTTACCAAGCCTGTAGTTTTATTCATCAGAGGCAGTATCTGAGACAGAAAATAGCTCCAGTCTTTTATGGCACTCGTGTTGCATAACATTGTTGTTACCATGTAATCACCACAGGAAGGACTGAATTTGCGGGTCACACAGGCGCCAGAAATCCGCTGAAGACGCACCAGAATGCCAAACGGCAGAGTCGCCAAACTTGCCGTCCTTACCAGTAACGGGCAGTGTTCTTTATAATCCAACAGGTTCCCTCAGACGTCAAAGTCTCCGTCTGACAGCCCCTCTGAAAACTTACCCAGCTGTCACTGACGAAACACACAACGTGTCACTCACTGACGAGCTTTTACGCACGAACGAAGAAGGAAGTTTTTGCGCCCAATTCTTTGGTTTATTTCCAAAAGTGAAATAAAAACAATACAGTGGCAGAGTACAAATACAATTACAATGCCGTCCAAGGAAAGAAACGTGCTAGAAAATGTGGCAGCACTCGGCTCCCGATCTTAAAAGCGCGTAAATGTTGGATGAAGGAGCCAAGAATCCGTGACAGTACACCTGACGTGCCGCGGCTGTCACATACAGCGACGATGAGAATTACTGACGGAAAACGCCGCTTCGGACGGTCCTGTGAACCTGAAGCAGTCACGGCGCTTCCTCCGCTGCTTTCAGGTGTCCGAGGCTGAAATGTGCGGCTGGCGGGAGAGCAGGGACGCTGGGAGCCACTTGTTCGCCCTTCGTGTCCACTTCACGTGCACAGTCTGCAGCCTGAGGTGAGTTCATGTCTTTTCTACCACAGGCTGGTGTTTCAGACCTCACTGAGCTGTTTATGTCCTCAGGAATGAAAAAATCCACCGATGACTGCTGATGTTCTGTGTAAAATGAGCCCCGTTGGAGTAAGAGGAGAGAGATGGCGCTCTGT
The DNA here is from genome assembly GCF_051107435.1 of Chaetodon auriga. Taxonomy (NCBI): domain Eukaryota; kingdom Metazoa; phylum Chordata; class Actinopteri; order Chaetodontiformes; family Chaetodontidae; genus Chaetodon; species Chaetodon auriga. The sequence continues at coordinate 5,613,318 of NC_135076.1, read as the reverse complement.
GGTCGGACATGAGCTTTTCTTTCAATACAGCTCAATTTAAGTCAGATTCAGAACTGACACAGAAGTATAAACTAGATTAAATAAAAGAAGATTAAGTAGAAAAGGGAGAAAGTACTGTAAAATAAAAAATCTTCCTACCAAATGAAGTTAATTTGAAAAATAGCAAAAACAATTTAAATAAACCATAAATTCAGCTTCAGCAATGTCATTTAGCCAAATAAAAGCAGGGGAAGCAGAATGCAGCTCAAAAACAGGCCAAAGTAGGACTGCAGATTTTCGTCATTCTGCTCTGTTATTCTGTTAGAAACAGCCCTTTCATAGTACAGTCCCTTACTACATAATGTTGGACACAGAGTAATTATATATGTGACGACCTGGCAGTAAGAACATGTTGGAAACGTGATTAGTTTACAGTTATTCAGTAATAAAATACGAATGTCCAGCTCATGGAAATGGGAAGTCTGAAGATCACCAAAGTCAGGAGGATTTGTTTCCTGGAGACCTTGACTGTCTGTAGAAAAATCTCATTGAGATATTTCAGTCTAAATCAAAGGGGTGGCACGACCTACATCATCATCCCAAGATCCCAACTTTTAGCATGAATAAAAGCACAGATGTTCTGTATGTAGATGCATGTATGAACATAGTAGTCTGTCACGAATGGCAGACAGACATCATTCACATGTCTTAGATTCAGTTGTTGAGTGATTGCAGTATGAAATAGGGCCGTGATGCTCCCTTGTCATTTCACAATGATACAATGACACAGCCAGTGTGAAGCATCTGAGCACACTTGTGTTTTGATGGGAGTGATGTCAGTTACCTCTGTGATATTCCCTGTACGTCTGTGGATCTGAAGACTGTTTCTCCCTTCCTTTTTCTGAAAAGATGAGCTAGACTCAATTAAGATCACATCAGTCGTTCAAAGATTGGCTCAGGGGAAATGTATTGGGCTCGCTGACCCTTAAATCAATCATGGCATCCGGTGAGTCACCGTGGACGCCACTGTGGCCTTCAGCGGTTCAGCTTCCAGAACAAAAGGGGACATTTTTTTTAAGATTCCTCAACTTTGTCCATCAGTAGTCTCAAAATGGAGGTCAGCTTCTTGTAGCTTTGCTGCAGCTTTGGTGCAATTATAAAATGCGATAAAGGTGCTCGACTGTGGAATCAACCATGTCGAACAGGAACATAAAGCAATCTTAGGAGATTACAGCAGTGGTTCATATCCCCCATGAACCAGGATCAGACTGCATGGAATTTATATATCTGTCACTCTGTGAAATTAGGTGATTATGGTGTCTTTGAGCCTTGCTGTGATTAGCTGGTGCACATCAGACTGCTACATGTTGACCCTGACAGATCGTAGCTTGTCATCTGTCACGAGCGAAGGTAATCAGGGAGGAGTGAGCAGAGACGAGCCAACCACGGTGTTCAAAATGTCACAGAGCACTTGATAGAAACTATCGTGCAAAAAATGAAATGCCTGTCTTTCTCTTGGGGTCTTTTGGGCATCCTGGACACAGAATCAAATGTCTTCCACTATCAAACACCTCTGTGCATGCATTAAAATCAAAGTGTCACTGTAGGGCTGATACTAAGGTTAAATGTGTAGTTTAACCCTCATGTTAATGATAATGAAGCGACGTGGGAGGTGTTTTGTCTCACTGTAAATTCACATTTGAAAGTTTATTTTAGTGTTCTTCAACACAGAAACACTAAATTAGAAGTGAACAAAACATTAAGTTTCACTGATCAGATAAAAATGTTTCACCTTCTGTGACAAAGGACATTTGTTTACATCAGTTCGGTATTATGAATGGCTCTAAATATTACATTACCCACGAACTTTAGCAGACTCCAGCGAGAGCTTTGTAAGGTTCCATCATATTTTTGCTGTAATCAGGAACAAAAGCCAAGCCAATCAGATTTTTGTGCCATTCCCTTTTTTTTTTTTTTTTTTTTTTTGATTAAAATTAAACAGAGAGCTGCAGTTGACACATTGTTGTGTGGACAACGTAATAAGCAAAAGAAGCCGCTCATACATTGACTCCTTTGTCCTAAAATGAACTCTGCTTTCATATCAGAGCTTTCACTGACAAGATGTTTGCTGCTGAAGGTACTTTAGTCAGATATTCCTTTGGGAAGGTGAGAATGGTTTATGCAGAACTATAAGTCCCCTGAAAAGTTTGCTAATTTGTCCCTGGAGCTTTGTGTATGTCTGGCTGCAGTGCGCTCAGGAGAGAACAAAACACTCTGCAGATATTAGTGTATATTTATAGAAAAGAATCAGATTTTCGTGTCTGATTTATTATTAATCTAAGAGTCGATTGAACACATCATGACATAGTGTTAGGTCTGTACAAAGGTGCATCCATTTATTTAAGAGATAATCCACACCAAGGGTGTAGTTGCTTATCCCACCAATGTCATCATACACTGAAACCAGGGCTGCAGTGACAGCACAAAGCCAAGTCGAGTCAAGACAGCCAGTCAGACAGTTAAGGGATATATTCCTGCACAGATTCATGAGCTAACTAGTCCATAGAGTGTGTGTGAAGCATATCCTTCCACACATTCATGCATAAAACTGCATGCCTAAAATATTTTGGTATGACATAGCAAAGGCACACTTGGAAAATGAGCATTACCTGCACACGTAAACGACATAACACCAACATCGAAAGCAGCCAATGATGCTGAACAGGAAAGTCTTAATACCAGACTCAAGACAGAGACTGGACTTCTAGAGCTCAGTCTCAAACTACCTCATTCATTCCACCAGATCAGTAATGTCTAGTCAGTGTATAGTTAAAAATGTGTGTCCTTTCCTTCTCTTAGAATTTGAAGGACAGAAGTAATCAGACTGAACTGCTTTTTCATCGTCACTTCATTACTCAGTTTGTGTTAACTGTTACCTCTCAGACATTTTTCTCCAAGCAAGCAGCAGTGCCTGACATTTCTATCATTGTGGTGTCATTTCCAGTTGACATACAAGCTGCAGTAGCAGTTAACATTTTTCACGTAGATGGAATCAATAAGACGATTTAAAGACACACTCTGGAGTTTTCTTGTAAATACAGACAGATATGTTTGCGCTCAGTTCTACTCACTAAAAGACATTGTGTCTATCCCTGAGGCCAAACTCTATGAAATGCATTTCCTTCTTCAAAAAGCATTTGCAAAGCTGATTTCTTGACACTTTAGCTTGGAAACTGTCATTTTTCTATCACAATTTTAGTGGCTCTGACACATTTTTGATTTTTAATCCCACCAAGATCTGATTAGTTAACTGTTCCTCCAACCAGGCAAACAGCCATCACTGAGCACTACACGGGTTTAGCTTCACTTGAATTGCCGAAAAAATGTTGAAAGGGATGGTAGCATATATATTATTAATTTGAGATAACAAAATGCGATTCAAGGCAACAGATTACTGAATATAGAGGAAAAAAACAGCTATATTGAGCAGACAAATCAATTTAAAGAAATTATTCTCTGGTCAAAAATGTCTCCGTCTGACACCTACCAGGCTCTATATGATAAAGAGAGGGTGAGACGGAGAGACTAAAAGGGAAAAAAAGAGACGAGGGTGGGGGGGGGGGGGGGGGGGTATGGAATGAGAAATTGGAACAGAGCATCCTCTCTATTCCTGTGTTAATCAGCAGGGATTGTGACGGCAGCGGAGGACACACGCCTGCGATTGAGTCCTACTGAATAACAAAGAATCTCTGTCTGTGCAGCTCGGGCTTATCTGGCTGCCTGATGAAAATTACCCCTCATACTGGACTCATATACTTTAATCAGATATGACCCAAGCCAGACAAATGCTCAATTCCACCTCTTCGCTCATCCATTCTCTGCATCCTCCGTCCCCTCCCTCCATCCTGCAGGCTGAATTAAGCTCTCTTGTGTCACTCGTCGCCCCTCATCCTCGCACAGAGCAAGGATGAAAAGTCATTTTCTCTCCCTACAACCAGCAAGGTCACGCTCGTCCTCTCTCATGTCAGATCCTGATCCTCGGGAACCCTTAGGTGAGCTCACTCTCAGGAAGTGGATTCACTTTCAGTACACACACTCCATGATCTCCTTATCCTCAACCCTGCGCCCTTTTCCATGACATTTTCCATTAAATGCATCTTAGACCTCAGTGTATGTTCTGTTCGTGATGCACTACTTTCATGAAGAACAGGCTGCACATTTTATTTACATCAGGACAGGGTATGACTAAAACCAGGAATGGGCTTTAAGGTAGAATATCTATCAGATTAACACAGGTAATTAATTTCAATGACCTCCCTTCATCTTAATTGTAGTTAGTTAGAGTATGTGAATGTGGTAGCGGCCTGAGGCTGCTTGTAACTGATCACAAACAGCTCATAATTTGGTGTAATTTGAGGAAGAAACCCGAAATAACTAATTTATATAACAACAACTTAATCCAACTTTGTCACGATATGAAATACAGTAGCTCCTTTCAAAAAGCTATTTACATTCTCTGGCAGTATTTACAGTATTTTTCTCTCTGTAAACCCTTAAAGATATTTACCAGGAAAAAACAAGAGAAAGCTCAGGAAGAGGGGAAGAAAAAGAAGAAAAGCACAATTTGATCAGAGCAGACAGAAATAACAGTAGCAGAAGTACAATTACTGCAAAGCAACTTACCAAAAACAACCAAAAACACTACAAAAATTGCAGATGTACAAACTACAAGGAATACAGAATGGCGACTACAAAGTGCACAGTAACAGAAACTTTATATGCAGATGAAATGCAGCAAACATGCACTTTCGCAAAACTACTGTGTATAAAGTTAGAGTTTAGTAACAGAAATTTGACTCCATACAGACAGAAGCAGGACCAGCAGATGAGCAGATGAATTGAATTTATGATTTATTTATTTATTTAAATCAAGCTGGACAGGTTTAAAGGGCAGCCATATGAAGCTGTGGTTGTACTGGTCAGCTCACACAGGAGAGTGTTAATACCCATAGTCAGCATGTAAACCTCCCTGCATCCTTCAGCATGACTGTGGAAGACATAACGACCTTCTCCTGGGGTCTCCAATGACCTTTACTTCATGTGTATGTATATATATGAAGAATACATATGAAATGAAATACAGCTCTTGATCCTCACCAGACTTGTTGTCAATAACTCTCAATTTTAAACCATGTAAACTTAAAAGTGGAGTGTGGGACCTTTACATAGAATGAATGTCTGTTACATTCAAGCCTTGAAGCCGACCATCTCCAGGTAAAGCTCTCTATATTTTGTAGCATGCCAGAATCCTTGAATCTGGAATCTGTGATGACATCCCCACGCTGGCACACCGGCAGCGATGTCTTATACCTCAATGAGCAATGACTGGGAGGAGCAACCGTTGTGAAGGCATAGGCAAGCGCAACTAGGAGCGCAGTCGAACAGTCAAAAAAAGATCAGGTCCTTTGGCTTTTCCTAAACACTTTTGATGACCTCGATGGAAAACATGATGAGGTCAAGGAAAATTCGGAAGTATGGAGAGTATGGCAGAGCGTGTCATAAGCGACAGTGTTTGTGTGATTACTCTCACTACCAGAAGAGGGAGACAATAGTTCCACCCTGCAGGTTGAAAATGTATCCGGTCAGAGTTTCATTTTGAAAGCCAGTCTTAGAGCTTGTAGCCCTCTGAACCATCTGTTGGATATCTGTGGAACCATGTCAGGATCAGGTCAACCTTCATCTACTCCTCCAGTCCTCCCAGGACAATCTGCAGGTAAATAGGACACTGGAATATATTGATTTTCCACCAATGAAATGAAATTGGCTTGATGTATTTTGAGGCCCTCCATCAAATCCACAGCGTCCTCTTCAGCCTAAAGGTCAAAGGGACATCGTGGGCTAACTCATGTTTACATTGAAAACCTCTTCTGTAATTTGACCAGTAAAATGCACGAGCACATCGAAATACAGCAGAACACCCAGGATGACATTTTTATGAATTTTCATGTGTTGGGTTTTATGTAGGTCTTGTTTTTTGTGCTTCAGCATCGCAGTTCTATCCGTCGAGGGATTTGTCAGAGTCCGTGTCCCCACTGGCTATCTGTGTGCTCATCCACTGGTATAAATACACAAAATATACTGTCTGTTCTGTCCCTCAGTCTTCAGTTATCCTGCTTTGAGCAAAGTTTATCTGTGTAATTATTCACAACTCCACATAAAAACTGCACAATTTTTGTCACTGAACAAGCACAGATCAAAGTAAACCTGGATGGTGTTGATCACTGCACACAGAAAAAAAACAAAAAACAAAACAAAACAAAACATGATTTAGGATAATAAATGCTGCCACTCTAAAGCCCTTCACTCAATAATATGTTCTTTCTTGCCTCTACCTTAACAATATGGTGTAGTCAGCGTTGATTAATATTAACTAGGAACCTTTCACTGACTATTAAATTGCAACTATATGGGCATTAAAGGGTGGGACAGGAAGCTCACGTACATGTGCCAAAGTGGGATTGGGGTTTACAAAGGGAAATCGGCATGGGTCATGAGTGTGCACCGTGTAAAATAATATAAATCTTAATATTTTTATGCACTAGCAGCTTCTGTGTTTCATCTGTGTGCAACCATTTGACATGAATCTTCTGCACAATCTTAGAAGTGAGGCCCCAGGTCATAACCTCACCTGCCAAACAGCAGATGTCATGTGATCAGTCAATTCGCTTCAACACAAACAAATGTGTTTCCCACAAATTCTACTGATATTCATGTATCAGTTTTCCAAAGCAATGCTGAAAATGATGGGTTGCAGAAAAAAGATTTTGCTTGGTTTATTGGAGGTTTATTGGATTTTTAAGTTTTTCTTATTAAGCATTCATCTATAAAGAATCATCAGCTCATTATTAACCACATATAAAGTCATTACAGCCACCAAATTCTTCATAACATTACAACATTACACAGCTGTGGTCTCAACTGCTGTCTCCTGAACATTATCATATTTACCATAGACCACGATAAAACCAGATTCTTTGAGTTGCCACAAGAAATAGTAATTATGTTTTATCTCCAATAAGTGTATATTATCGGAAAAAAAATTAAATGCATTGTCAGAACACCTAAATGTCTTCTCAGAGAAGGTAACCACAGGCTGCAGGGGCTTACAGAGAAGCCAGCAATCACACCTTCCATATACTGTAACAGAGCATCATAGTATCAAGTATAAAAGAACAGCCCTCAAATGTCTCTAAACAGCCATGTGCATGTTTGCCTACATGCTGCCTCCGCCCTTTGTCCTAGAGATTACATTTATATCGTGCTAAACTGTTTTCCCAATTATAATATGGAAGGAAATCTGCAGTAATTTGCTGCCTGGATTGTGATCAGATGATTGTGATCTTTTTAAAGTGAATAAGGCAACATGTATTGATCCTGACTCCTGTCTGTGGTTCGGTTTAGGCAACCAAAGGACTTTGGTTAAAGTGTTTATGCTTAAATATTAAGAAATCTGTTTTGTCTCAAATCACTGAGGATTTTTTTTTGTTTTAAGGCAGACCATGTTTGATGAGTGGATGTTGTACTGCAAGATCTGATGAACATCTTACTGCCATGTTCTTTATCAACACTGTGACTCGTCACATACATTAATTAGCAACATTTCTTCATTATGTCAATTAAATCATTTGCTTCAAAAAACATTTGCTGTTAAAAAAAATATATATTACATACAACTAATGTGTAATAGCAAATGTTTTTTGATGGAAATTATATATATACAGTATATGCAAATAAAATTTCTATGAGACATTGTTGGCAGCCTACAGAAACAGACTCCAACCTTCATGAAAATGGATTTGTCGTTGCCAAAAAGTATTAAACATCATTTCCAGGAGACACTGTCAGGTCTGGTGAAATGAGATCTGCATCACCTGTGCAGAAACTGCAGGATGCCAGCTGATAGTGAGGCTTTGTGCGGCTGTGGGAGGACGAGGCAGGTGACTTGATCCTTGATGTGCAAAGAATACTGTGAGATTACAGTGACGTTCCTTCTCTCTTCCCTCCCATATCTCTGCAACCTCATTCTCTTCAAAGGTCAACACCTGAGTGAAATGAATGAACTGATTCTAAGCTTTTGTAGAAATGAATCAATTCATATGCAGATTTATGTTCTGAGTTACATCCTGTAAGTACGTCCATAATGACTGTGTCTATTTGTGTCTTTGTGATGGCACACGTTGGGTCTGAACAGCTGCAGATGACACAAAATCTGGATTTAACTCTCATGACCATTATCCTCTGACATGGGCAGCAGCATCTATTTCCATGCCATTAATCACACCAAAGAGATCCCCTTTCAATAGGAGATTAATTTCAAAAATGGACATGACCGTTTGCATTATGATCTTAATATTTCAAATGGAAAAAGAAAGGTGAGCGTGAATTTAGGAGGTGAATGACAACTCTGTTTAGTGGATTGTTTTTATCTGTCAGACTCAGGTCAGGCTGCCTTTTGTGTTTCAGTTTTCAGCGTTTTCAGTTTGGCCGTTTCAGTGCAGTCTCTTCCCTCTGCCCTGCTTTTACTTGTGCCAGGTGGTCTTTTTATGTGGGGAACTGGCTGACATTTGGCAAAAACTAACTCCCCGTTCACCTTTGAACTTCTGTATCGCTGCAAACACCTTCGACCTCATGCCAGCTGCAGCTGCTGCACACTGAGGGATCAGATGAAAAGTACCAACAGAACGGCCATAACTGAGCCTCACACCATTTTGTGTTGCACTTGTTAAACATTTAGTGTCTGTGATGTGATGTGTGATGCATTAACATTCACTTTGCATGCTTAAATCTTCTGAGCCAGGTCATTTCAAGGTCATTTCAAATTTTAAATACAAACACAAAAACACTGACTAGTCAGTCACTGAGGGTTAGCAAGGTAACTAACACGAGCTCAGTAGCTAATGGGACTGTAGGTTAACACAGTTTAAGAAAGAGATGCATTTGTACCATCATCTCTGTGTACTGTATTACATTCCATAGCGGGGAATTACTATTCACTGTTGGCGTTGTCTTCACCTCAGACATGACACCAGGCAGAAACAGGTTTCTACCTGAACAATAATGGGGATTCACCCTCTTTCCTGAAGGAGTTCCCAGGGGGTTTTCCAGGACAGCAGAGCTAATTACTCTCAGTGATGAGCAATAAAGAGATGCTGTCAATGTGAGTTAATGTTCGGATGTGTCTGTCCCACGGCTGAACCAGAGGCACAGCACATCTGGCACAGGGAGTCCCCCTCAGCACGCCTAATGATACAAACCAATCCTGTTTAATAACTGATCTGTAGCAACGACAGTTTGCTTTTCCCTCCAGTGGATGAGTGATTACAGTTTCATAAGGCTCACAGGAACAGACATGGCTTTCCTTTATGTCTTTCCAGCTTGACTGCAGGAATCAAAATACGGGCGAGACTCAACAGACTCCATTAAAATCAATGCTTTTTACTGTGTACCAAAGTCTACAACACAAGGTCAAGCTGTGATAACAAGGTCTTTCAGACAAACTAACAGTATGAGAGGAGCATCCTGGATCACCAGACAAGAATGTTTATATTGAACGATTCTGCAAATCCCCATGTTACACTCAGTCACAAAAGATCAGATTGACAACAAAGCACAATAATATGTAAGAAGTGGCAGAAGACCTTAACAACAAAAGGGGACAAAGCACACTTAAACAAACTTATTTCAGCACCTTAAGCAGAAGCACCGAGCTGAGTACGAGGAGAACCGAAAGTCCTGCGAGGAGAGCTCAACAACTCTAATAACACTTAGTTTATTGCAGTTGTGTGTTCTTGAAATTAATCCTTTTTTCTTCAGTGCTGAAATAATCCAGTCTGTACTTTCTTGAGTATATTGTAAACAGGAACTGCTAATAGCATTCAGCAAATATGGATGCCAAAAAAAAAAAAAAAACTACCAATCAGTGATTCTGTGGATCTACTTGTGGATAAGAGGAGTTAAATGAGAATGATGAGACTTATGCAACAGAGCAGATAAGAAAAGAGCAAAAGCCCCAAGATGCATCAAGTAGATTTTGTGTCTTGACAAACCAGATGTGCCTTATAGACAGAAAAGGTTGCTAAGGTGTGATTAAAAACAATTTCTCCTCAATCATTGGAGGGCATCAAAAGGGGAAAACATGATGATTTGATATCCTGCCTTGTTTTCATCTCCAACAATCTGTAATGGGACTTGTGGGACAAAGCAAGTTCAAGACAACATACTGAGACACAGAATAAAGCAGTAGAAGGCTGAAAAAAAAAAGCATTACTACGGTAATATCAGAGGCTGTGAAACAGGGTCTATTGATTTGTTGTGACTCACACTGAAACATGTAGCGCGATCACAGGAACAGCTTTCATTCTGCTGCTGTGGATATGTTTTACCTCCAATCACTTCTCTCTCTCTCAGCGTTGGCGAGTTGGACACACAGGGTAAAGTCAGAGTGAGTGACTGCGACCTTTCTATTTGTCTCAGCTGATAGTAATGTCACTGTGATCAATACGGCATTAATGCATTCCCCTCATGCGCTCTCCTTCCACTGGACTCCAAGGGTATCTGTCTCAGCCCGCACAGCAAAGTCACTCTTTAGTTCTCGAGTCGCCACCGTCATGAATCATGAAACAGGAAATGTTTCTTCTGCTGTTGCACCCGAAACATGTTGGGGGGTTTTCCCTGACATCATCGGGTCCACTCAGGTTAAAACTCCTTACGCATTAGTGAACAGATTTCTTGCTGTTAACAGAATGAAGTCTGCAGGTATGAAATTAAACTTAGACTGAGACTGAGAATGAAAATGAATGCTTGGAACAAAGCTTGGAAATGTAGCCTGAAGACACATAGATTATGAAAAAGGAAAAAATAAGCATCCAAACTCATCAGCTTCAGTAATTTTTATGAAAATAAACAATGGTGACGAGGCTTTTCAAAATCAACATTTTTTAGTAGAATATCTTTATTGCTTCATGCAATTTTCATTTCAGAGGAGATTTATTTTGTGGTCGTCCCTCCCTCCTCGTGTCCTCCATCTCAGATGTGATAATGGAAACCTTTGGCAAATGGAATTGTTTTGAAAAGCCTTCCCAGGCTGTCTTTTCCCTGATGAAACACATTTGTTTCTGCTGCTTCCCCTCCTCAGACGTCCTCGTGGGGAAAATGGTCTTTTCACAGCTTCCCCTCGACGTGTCAGAAAGACAAAATCTGCTCTCTGAAAATTTAATTATCACAAATGGTGAGCTGGAGCAGCCGGGGCTTGCACAGACAGGACCGCCCTGTTCAGTTACAGAAGGAGATTCCCCACTCTGAACCTGCGGACATCACACTGAACACTAACAGGTCGACAGTAGATCCAGCTGTGGGCTTGGACACTTGCTAACGCTCACTCCATCCCACGGTGCTTTGTTTCTTGTGGCAAGAAACTATATAACAACCATGAAGAACGCTCCTTTCTGTTAGTTAAAAGAGAACTTGACCAGTTCATCTCTGTCCGCCTATAATATTGTCAGATTCATGATGGACAATTAAAAAAAACTATCAAACTGGTGTAGCAAAACCTGAGATATTGTCTGTTTTATTCCCTGCACTCTTCTTCCAGATCAAAACCCAGCAAGTTCTTGCTGCAGGGTTCTATTTCGTGTTCAGGCAGATAATATAATGATCATGTGATTTATTACATTGCCTTCCCAAGGTGCAAACAGTGAATATATTTACAGTTATTTACAGTCCAATACAAAGTTGAATCAGTGCTACATTCTCTGTAACCAAAGACTAGGCTTAGAACATACAATCAACACAAAATGTGATATTACAAACAAACACAATTTTGCAGTCCTTTTGACCATCAATGTGTGAGGGAGCACCCTATTTAACACCCCTGCTTTGCCAACCAAACTCAATGGGAGATGGCAGGTGAATCTGCCAGTTTGGGTTTAAGTAAAAACCTCTGACACAAAAAAAAAAAAATAAAAATTAGGTTGGCCTGCCTGCCTGTCTACCTACGTACCTGGCAGATATATTGCAAAAGCTATAGTGAGGGAGTCACACAAGAATGGCAAGAAAGTGCAGCCAAACATTCCCAACACTAACATGCTAGCTTGACAGCTGGGAGCACTAATGGCAGCCATGTTTGCTGTTTACCTTCAGTATGACATCGTGAGGTGTCTTCTTACATGTGAATGAGACATGAGGTGGCTGGATACAGTTGGTGATGACAGCAATGCACCACGCTCCATTACACACACTGATGATGGTGATCCCCTGACTTTTCCTCTGACCACCAGATGGTCAAGGTTTTCACTAATCATGTGAATATCTCAACATCTCTAAACATCTCAATCCACTCGATGGGTTGGCATAGAATTTGGCTCAGACATTCATGGTTTCTAGGTGAGGTATTCTAATGACTTCTCATTTCATGCCAAAATTTGTCCCATCATCAATGCAGGTGATGTGATTGATTGATGACTGATTGATGATAGTGTTCACGGTAAACATTGTAACCTACATGCTTGATATAAGCATGTTAGCATCAAATCATTACTGTGCCAGTAGGCATGACTGTAGACTCTTGTTGACTCGTGGGACTCCTTAAAACTGCAGTTCTTCAAATGACCACTTGAGGCTGGCTGCAAAAGTAAGCCAATCCCAATCCCATCTAGATGAAGCTGGTTATGAAAGGCACGACCTGCCAACCTATTTTGTTGTTTACATGAGGACTTGTTGACCCCTCATCCCGCCTGCGTCCCACTACATTAACCAGCGTGTGAAATGAACTAACACAGGCATTTAGAGATGCAGCACTAACATTGCTAGACCTTCCTGAGGAGAGAAGAGAGCTGAAGGAAGAGCAAACAGTAAATTTTCAGTTAATCATAAGATAAGGATTTTTTTCCCCCCTCATAATGTGACTCCAGCTCATTCTCCATAATGATGTCATTAATCAGTGTCTGCAGGATAAAGACTGTTGTTATTGTTTGGGTAGCCATTATATAACCGCAGTGAATGCAGCAGTTTAATCTCACAGTGGTTTAGATTTATGTGGCTGAACATCTAACCTTCCTGTGGTTGTCATTGTCGTCGTCGTGGCCGCGATTCGTCTCCTGCCATTTACTGTCCCACCTCTGCAAACTGATACAGGATAACGATGGGAGGGACTGAAACAGTGAGTGCCCACAAAACAGGATGTCAGGACGGTAAAAAATTATGTTCAGTAATGTGGATTTACTCACAGCAATCACGCTGGCTTAATGTCATTACGGAGACACTGATGGAAATAGCTGGCAGCCTGGATGAAAATGTCACTGACCTCGCAACCAGGAGTGTAGCTGGAATTGGATCTCTCTCAGTGTTGGAGCCAGAGCCTTAAATGACAATGATCTACCTAACAATTATCTTAATTTGATGTATTTGGTGTTGAGTTTTTGCAGTGCGTCTCACTGTGCACATCAGTGTTTGTTTGTTAATCCAGAGATACACACAAAGATGAGCAGAATATAAAAGCTGACAGCAGTCAAGACCAGGACTTCATTTTCTTGTTATCTTGAGGGGTAATAAACTTGTGATGATATTTTAATCATTAAAACGAGGTGTCCAACAAGCAGCTTTGAAAAGATCACATTCTGACAGAGACAGTGTCATGAAAGCAACTTTGTGGTGAGCGAGCTAACAGCTAAGACGCTAAAAACTCATTCAGAAGGAGAATTTATGGAGTGCCTTGTTGCTGCTGTGGAGCTGCTAGCACCAAGATGAGAAAAGAAAGAAAATTTATTTGATTCATTTCAACCTGAAAAAAAGGTTCAACCACAAAAAGAAATTAAAGAAATTAAATGAAAAAAATAATAATTTTCAGTTATTAGAGTGAGGAAAAAACACTTTTTTCAGTGCGTGAAAAGGCATGACCTTTGGCGTTCAGTCTGAACCTACCCTGAAGAGAAGGAGGGTAAAGTCTGGAGAAGATGTTATGTCTCCCTCTCTGCCGTCTCTGATCAGCTATCTGTTCTCCACATCACCTTCTGTTTTAAAGGGGAGGCTGCTGTGAGCAAGGAGGAGGATATTGAGAGTGATGGAGTCAGCCATCAGGGTTTGACGGGCCCAGAGAGCCCTATCTCACTCTGACAAGGCCTTAAATGTCTGCTTGTCCAAAGGTTGTGGTTTCAATTTCCCTCCTCTCCAATCCTACAGGGGACAGAGGTACAGCCACCACAAGCACCACCACCACAGATTCCAATCTAAACTCTAATGAACTGAGGGACTCTCACCATCACTGTGTGTGTATGTGTGTGTGTGTGTTTGTCCAGCATGCACATGGAAAGGGTTGTACATTTGTAAAAAGAACAACAATGAAAATCAGCTGGAAAAAGCACAGCTAAGCACAGACAGTGAGGCATTTTGTTTTGAGAATATTTTATTTTTTTAATGATTTTCTTCTTCTTTTTGAAGCCATTATGTGTAGAAATGTTTATGTGCAGTGATCTATCGATTTATATTCATCCATCCTGTTTTGTTCAACTGAAACCCAAAAATATTCAATTTACAGTTAGATAATACAGGGAATCAGCAAATGTTTGATGTAAAACTCTCAGAAGACTCAAATTAGGGATGCACCAATAAAACTGTGCCTCTCATTTCTGAGCTCAGGGTATCTGTTCATGCAGTTTGGTCAGATCATGCTGGATACCTGATCGAACGCTGCATTCCTAATTCGAATGCACATCTCAGATGCTGACAGGTCCAGTAACAGGCAGGAAGTCATGAAGAGGCAATCAAAAGCAAAACGGTGGCATGAGCACACAAAAAGCCCAGAAAGGTCTGTTCATAAAAAGTATAGAGCTGTTAAGTTAGAGTAACACAATAGCAAGGGGCAGGTATATACTGTATATATTGAGGGTTTAGTGGAGGATCAGGAGCAGTAGTACCGGTGGATGCAGAGGTCAGGTGATGATGAGAGGTGGGAAACACTGAGGTCACCTGCAGGGCAGATGAGAGCAACAGAGGTCAAAGATGCAAGAATGATAATAAAGAAATGACAGACTGACATGTTTCCTTCACAATTCACTTAAATTGTTCATCAATAACCAACATGTTTCACTTCTCAATTAAACAATGAATCGTTGTAGTTATTGATCAAAATCAAAAACAAAATTAAGATACTCAGATATTTGTCTTTAGAAAATAACAATACTAAAAGTCTATGCTAGCAGCTCTGTGAGGATGCACTTTTTGAGGCATAGCAGTGCTATGAGCTAAATGCTAACATCAGCATGGTAACATGCTGATGTTTATTAGGTGTCATGCTTACCATGGTCACAATTTTAGCTGTGCATATTAGCCTGCTAACATTTGCTAAAAAGCAGTAAACATTAATTGCATTTGATGGAATGTTGTTAGCCATTACATTTGATCCGACGATGGTGACGTGATTGCCAGAGTCACTATGATTCATCCTGAGGGGAACTTGAATTTCTTAACAAAAATTCATGCCAATCCATCCAGAATGTTTTAGATAAGGAAAAAGAAGTGGTAGACATTTCCATCCATAAAGCCACGGCATCAGTGTGGCTAACAACAACCCCCAGACTTAATTCAGCACCATTCAGACACATACGCCCTTAAAAAAAAAAAAAAAAAGGTTGGCCAAAAAGCGCTTTTGTTTTCATTTAGAGAAGTGATGAGAGTGTATCAGTTCCTCCATGGAAGGTGAGCAGTCACTGACAGCACTGAAGGAGAAATGGAGGTGCTGCTCCTCCCGCCTGGCTCTTAGCCACCAGCTCACAGCTCTGCAGCGCAGTAAAAGAGAGTTATAATGTTATTGAAGACCTCCACTCATGTGCTTCATTGACTGTCACCTCCAACACAATCGTAAAGTCACTTCCACTGAGTTAAATCACGAAGGGCCAGGGTTCAATGAATAACTCTTTTACATGAATACACAGCCAGAGAACATCAGTGCGTCAACTTCAGGAAATCAGTTTGGAAACAGTCCTTAAACAAGATGCCCAAGCACAATCAGGCATCTATGCACATTTCATTAAAATGACCCATAAACCAGCCTAAAGAAACAGATACAGCTATACAGGACGAGGAGGTCCCACCAAGATGGTGTTTTGTTCATCAATAAAATGTGAACAAGATTTTTTATAGTTGGCAGAAGTGGATAGAGATCTTTCTCTAACAAGATAGCTTCTCACAATATATGAGCCTTATTCCTACAGGAAAATAGCTTCTTCCCACAAAATACAATCTTCTTCACAAAATTTAAAAAAAACAAACAAACAAACCCATCTTTAGGGGCTCAACTGGTCCCATAAAAAAAGAGTTAAAGTGGAGTCAAACAGCATTACCCACCTAACTCAATTAAAAAGTAATTGGGCAGTGAGGAAGCTGCATGATCATCTATGAGAACAGTGAGAACACCCATCTTGACACCTCTGGTCTGACATTTTGACATTTTGCTTCTTACTAATACAAGTTAGATTCAGCACCATGAAGCTGTTGGCACAAGTTGCTGATGTACGCTAATCTGCCATAACCTGGAATAATGACAAATGAACCAACATGAAGGATTTTAGTTTTAATGTCTATAACTTGTAAATTTCATCAGCATACATTTGCTGGAATGCCATTGCCCTTTTTTAGGATCACCATCATCAGCAATCTTAAAATGCTCCCAAACTTGCAATTTTTGACGGAAGGGTGAGAGAGAGGTGGAACAGCCCAGTATCATCAGAAGGCTATCAAGGATCAACTGTTGACTATACATAACACTGTACAAATGGAAAATGTTGTCTCAAAAATTCCGAAGCTTAGGGCAGGACCAAAAAAGGTGACCCCGAGTCCCGTCATCTGATTTGCATTTATCACAGGTAGCAGAAACAGAGGGAAATATCCTGTTCAGTTTAGTCTTGGAGAAATGTAACGGGTGAATGACTTCAAACTGAATAAGATGAAGTCTGGAATTGATAGAGCAAGATTTGATCCTATTCAAACCCTGGGCCCACAACGCATCTGAAATCTAATCACTGATGTCTGATACCCAAGCTTCTTTAATATGGAGAGAAGGGGCCAAACGAAAAAGATTCTTGCCCTTGTGTGGGCATTGCAACATTTTGAAGTTTACATCAACTCCAGTGTTCCTCTCACGGTCTACACCGATCATAATCCGTTAACGCTCTTGAACTCTTTGACTTGTCCGAACCGCCGGTTGATGCGTTGGTTCCTATTTTTGCAGTCATATTGCCTAAACATTCGCCATATTAAAGGCTCAGAAAACATTGTGGTGGATGCGTTGTCGAGAGCACTGGGCTCTTGATGTTACTGTCTGCGTTTTCGTGGTCTGCCATCTTTCTCCGCCTCCTACTCCTAAATTGCTTCTCCAGGCACTGGGGTTGCTGGGTTGCTCAAATAGCTGCCTCAGCCTGCAGTCTCTCTCTTCTCCTGCCATCACCAGAACAGACAGCACCTCAGCACATGAGACCCTCATGAAGTTCTTTTTTGTTTCTTTCACACACACTGTCATTCACGTGCACCCATATATGCATTACACCACTGATCGACTGATCCTCAGACCCTCTCTTAATTTGCTTGTGATTTTTGTTAAATAAATGAAGTTCTTCAGGCCGCCACCTCATGTCTGTCTCCCTTTATGTTTCAGCCAGTGAGCCAGGCTATAACATCTGATCGGTAAACAAAATTATGATAAACAAATGGAAACTTCTTACTCTCTCGTTAATTGGGTGTGTCAATATCGTCAAGATGGTAGTTCTACCCAAATATATGTACCTTTTCCAAAACATACCCATATATCTCACAGCCTCTTTCTTCAAGTTGATAGATTCCATCATTATTCCCTTTACCTTGGCCGACAAGCCTTCTCGTATATCTGAGGTAGGAGACTGACCAGACAAACTTCACTTTTGCCTTCAAAAAGTTGGTTAGCGGTTCTTAGTCATGGGGATAGGGCACTGCTTGACTGCAGTCACCTTAGCCTGTACTGGCCACACCTGTCCCTGTCCTTCCACCTTACCGAGGTAGGTGACCGTAGCCTTTGCAAACTCGCACTTTGCTTAGTTAACTGTCAGGTGTGCATCACGGAGACGATCAAACAGATGGCGGATACAGTGGACATGCTCTTTCCAGGTATTGCTGTAAACCACAATGTCATCAAGGCAGACAGCACAACTGTCCAGAGCGGACACAACAAGATTCATCAACCGTTGAAAGGTCACTGGTGCATTCCGCAGCCCAAAGCTCATCACTGAATAGGAAAACAGGCCAAACGGAGTTAGGAAGGCGGAAATCTCTTTAGCCCTTTGTGATAGTGGTACTACTTGCCAATACCCCTTGAGTAAATCAAATTTACCACCCCATCATCTTCATATGCAGGCAAATGAGCAGCTGACTGCCTACCCATGGTGTCTGCCACCAACACAGGTATGACAGTCGGTGCTCACTTCCCTCCCCTTCACAAGACTGTGGCTCGCGTGTGTAGTAAGGTTTTAAGAGGTTAACATGGCAAAGTTGAGTTTTTCATCTGCGCTCCGGTGTCGATAACAAGTAATTCAGCACAGAAATCTGGCGCAGAACTATGAATGGGCCATGAAACTTGGCCTGCAATGGAGAACTGACCACTGGCAATAATGCGAGCACCTGGTCACCCAGACTAAACTGGTGAACTTCTGCTTTTTTTATCATAAAGTCACTTCATTTTTGACCGGGAGGTGGCCAGTTTTTCCCTAGCCTTCTCCCCAGCCATGTACAACCTATGCTGGAAACCATTAACATACTCAATCAGGTCTTGAGGAGGTTCAAGCTGTCATTGATTCGTCAATGATTGATTGATTGATTGATTGATTGCACCAGTGACAAGGACATATCTCCCACCTGGGTCCATTGTTATGGAGTTGAATACAAATGGAATAGTTTTGCGGATAAGGATAGCAACCTCTCTCCCCTTAGATGACAAAGTGGATTGGTACACCATTAAAGATCTCAAACGTCTCTGCTCATTAGGCTGAATCTGGGTCTCCTGCAAAAATATGATATCAAATGACAAGGATTTTACGTGAGAGTACATTCCCCCTCTTAAGTGCCTTGCCAAGACCTCTACAATTCCATGAAGTAAAAGTAATAATCCTGGCCTGACCAAATGACTATCCTGCATTTAGGAGACAAAAGAACAAAAAATAAAGGCTGACATGACAAACATGACAAGAAACTGACAGTTTAATACACACAAAAAACAAACAAACAAAAAAACAAAAACAAACCAACAGCCACAACGAGAACTAAGCAGCAACACCCTCTATCCGTCATGGAGGCTACCGGGTAACAGACAGCTTGTCATGCCTTTGGTTAACTGTAAGTTATAAGGTCACAAGAAAGTTCAGAATGTTTAAATAAATAAGTTAATTTCATGGTTAAAAACTGTTAAAATGCTATGGTTAAAAATGTCAGAGTGAGACACCCTTCGTAAAGGATCGTTTGGTTTCTGTAGAGTGGGTGCTCCTCACATCAATAGACAATCTTTGGTTTTCCTCACGAGAGCTAGCGGTACGGCAAAAATTAACATCGTAAAAACCCTCATAGTGAGCTGTGCTGATTTCAAAGCGTTTGAACCTCGGGAAATGTTCGTCTTTGTAAGTATTATGTGTACAAAGCACTTATATAGAGGCCATAAATGTTATGAATTAGTGTTTGGTAAGTCAATTGTGTTTCCGTTGGCGGATGCCATTGTTAGCGACGTGTATTAGCTACATGTTCGTGTTAGCATACCACATTTCCAATAGATATTAATTGCATTTTTCTGTATGTTACAGTTACCATTTGTCAACGTTTGTCACCATTGTCATACCAATAACTGGCATGTTGACTACAAGATGGCTCCATAAAAACAAGAAAAGAAAGCCTTGTGTAGGGAGTGGTTCGCTAGCTGTCTAGCAGCACACAGACACGTGTTGTGAGGACAGCACACGGCTAAACCGTACAGTAATAAGTCAGCCTATACTAACAGCACTGTGTGCACCTCCAAACTATAGATTAATAAACAGCAAGGTGCACCTACTGGAAGGTACTTATAACAAACAATCACTTAAGCCCATGCTGGAAATGTTTAAAGGAATGAAATATAGGTGATGCATATAGATAGACATCTATATGGGAAACTTTAACAGTCATGTTTTGTCGGCTTGTGGTACTGTAGCAGGGGCTTGTTGGCAGCTGAGCTGGAGGATACTGACCAGGTCGCTGTCATTGTGGACTATTGCAATGATGATCCGTGGTCGTTCGTTAGGAAGTGGCTTGGGCTTCAGGCTGCGGTGGGCACGATCAATTTTGACAGGCTTGGTGAAGTTATCCCGGCCAAGAAGCGACCATTTTCTTCTCCTTCTTTAATGCCCACAATCCTGACATTAAGCCTATGAGAGCGACCGTCCAAGTCATTCACTTTAGCTTTGAGGAGCCCGTTAAATCTTTGCATGTCACCTCCAGCACTGTGATGCAGCTGTCGGCGGCCGAGAGAGCCTCCTCCATGTCGTCCTGGCAGTGCTCAGCTTCATCGTGTTCTTTTTGGAGGGTAGATAGGCATGCTTTGATTTAGTCAAGGCGCCCCTCCATCAGCTTCTTCAAGTCATCCACAAGCGTGCAAATCTTGGCGAGCTCAATGCCGTGGCTAGTGATAGCGGCTAATATAGCATCGGTGTTAGTAGCAGTCAAGCTCACCTGAGAGGTCATCTTTTTGCCTTTGTCTAAAAACGGATTACGATGCAGGACGGTGACAGGGCAGTGAAAACAAAGCATTCAGTTGCAACTGTTTATGAAAATGGAGGTAGCAACACAGAGCTCCAGCAAAACAGGTCTACTCTATTACAGCGCACGTACACCCCCTCTAGTGTACTGATTTATGTTAGGCTTCTGCCTGGTAAATTTGTTTGGACCCGAGGATGCAGACCCGAGACAGTTGAATACAGTTAAATGGAATTTATTGATACAAAAATTGCAACAGAAGACGGCGGAGCTGACTGGGTGTAGAGGAACACCCAGCTGCACAGACAGGGGAGAACAGACAGGCAACAATAACACCAGGGAAAGGACAAGGAGAGAACAGGTCAGTAGGCTCATAACAATTTCATTGTGTAAATGAAACTGTTCAATAGACCTTGATGATTTGCAATTTAGTATCAGATTTGTTTGTTTATTTATTTATTTATTTATCAACATTATTCATTATCATGTTGTATATTATGTTGTGCATTTTATATATATATGATGTATTATATACTGTATATCATCATTATATATCAGATTATTAACTTCTTTTTCATTGACTAGTCCCATGTATAGAATAGCTCAGGCCCTTATCAGTGAGCTTCCAACCAGGGTCCAGATTATGGTGGAGCGAACTACAGGGGAGATTGATTGATTCTTAATGAGAATGAGCTCCCCTGAAAACATGATTTGTGAAATTTTTGGGGATCTCTAAAATATTGCCAATATGCTTTTTTTGCCATGCATTTCTATCTTTTTGTATCGTCATACAGCTCTCCAGAAGCCATCGCTTCCAACCCAGCTCAAGCCCTCGAAGAAGACGAGGAAAAACTCCTGTAAATTCCACACACAAGGACAACAGAAGAAACCTCGGGAGAGGCAATTCAACGAGAGGCCCCCTCTCCACAGACAGCTGGGTGTTTGAAGCAGCAGCGTTGTCAAAGATTGAGACTGACCAGATTGGCTGAGTCCATGCTGAAGCTAGCAATTGATCTACATCAGCTCCACGAGAACATGGTGGCCACTCATCTCTCAGTCCCACGTCTGCTGCTTCAAAAAGAGCCATACATGTGAACTACGCAGAGTTGATCCTGGAAACGAAGGAGAGCTGGACTTTCAACTGTTGTCCTCAGAGGTTCAGTCTGGATCACATCAGCCAGGGATGCTTCCTAAGTGCCTTCAGCGTCGGTCGGAGCAGTGCCCCCTTGAATAAACACCTTGATAGAAAATCCTGGCAGTCTGGAAAGACAAACAGATATCACATTTTAATACAAACTGCACACACTGCACTGCACACTGCTCTGTGTGTGCTTCTCTGTGTGTTTGATTCTGCTGTAGGTGTGTGTTTATGACTTACTTGAAGAAAGACTTTTTATGAGTGCAGGTTCGCCATGGACAATTTCACGACTGTGGTAGAAGGGCAGATATCCATGCAGTATCCTAAACAGCACTAAACCGAGCTGCCACACTGTCAACGGTTCAGCCCTGTAACACTTGAACCGGTACCACTCAGGGGGGATAAATTGATAGGTTCCTGCAATACACACACAAGGGCAAAGGTTAATGGTGAGGGACAGAGGTAGATAACAGAGACAGCAAAGATGGTGGACTGGCTCAGAGAACCAGATTATTATAGAAAGATGGCTTACCTTCAGATCTAAAGTATGGCCCCCGATGCAGGTATGTGCCACAGCCAAAATCAATAATCTTGACACGTGGAACATCAGAGCCAGTTTGAATCAGAATGTTCTGCGGCTTGATGTCCCTGTGGAACACACCTTTGGAGTGGATCTCAATAAGGGCATCGACCAGCTCTTTGACTATGATCTGAGGGGGAGAGAAAGAGACATGCAGACTGTGAGTTATGTTGCACTTAGACACACGTATAGAAACATGGAAATAAACATGCCATCAGATACTTACTTTAACCTCGTCCTCCGGTATGTGTTTTCTTACTACACTGTAGTCTCTCAGATTCATGCAGGGGACTGGTCTCTCTAGTATGAGAATCAGCTCACTGTCCAGATCGTACCAGTCCAGCAGGGCCGCGACTGCACTGGTCTCATCTTCTGCTGGCTTGAGTTTCAGCAGCAGGGCCACCTCCATAGGGACTTTGCGAATTTTCCCATCCAGAATCTTTATGTAGGAAGAAAAATAAACAATGAAATATTAATGTGTACATATATACAAAAGTAAACTGTTCTAGCTGTTAGTTTGTATGAGTTACAACAGGAACACGTGGATATGTTCCCTTTGTACTACATATAAAAAGAGACATATCAAGAAATGCTTGCCATATGATTACTTACCATTGATGTGCGCTTAATGTTGCGCTTGGGGATGTGTTTTATGGCCACCTACAGGACAGAAACAGACATTTGGTTAGCTTACACAACATATGGAGTGCATACATGAATCAAAGTGTGTGTGTGTGTGTGTGTGTGTGTGTGTGTGTGTGTGTGTGTGTGTGTTGTATGGCATGTCTTACAGGCAGATTGTCGTCTCTGCGGAGGCCAGCAAAGACTGATCCGAAGCCTCCTTGTCCCAGCAGTTTCCTGAATTGCTTGTATTTGGCCGTGAAAGCATCTGCAGAAAGTAAATACACATAAAAACAGTTTGATCACTTGTTCACAGCTTTCATTGTTGCCACTTATAAATCAAACCCCTCATAATAATTTGTATTTATATAAAATAGCAACTTATTTCCAATATGAATCCAAAACCCAAGGCTGAACCACAAAAGAATAGTTGACCTTTTTGGCATTTGGGTTAGCAAATGCATTTGGGTCCACCTACCAACATCTCTAAAACACACCAAATAACACATTTGGTGCAATTTGTTGCAATTATTCAAAGTTGGTGCTAAAACCTGTGTAGAGATCTAACTTTGTAGCAAGAAATAGGCCCACACACTCTTAACCCTCTTAACTCTTACCCCAAACTTCATCTTACCTCTGCTATTATTGTTGACAGTGGTGGCTGATGAGGTGCCAGGCTTGTCACTTGTGGACACCTCAGTGGCATGTTCACTAGGTACCACAGGGGATCTGGAGGTGTTTCTACTCCTCTTCCTGGGTTCCTCTGTTTTCTTAGATTTCTTCTTTGTGCTCCTCTTCCTGGGTTCCTCTGTTTCCTCAGACTTCCTCTTTGTGCTCCTCTTCCTGGGTTCCTCTGTTTCCTCAGACTTCTTCTTTGTGCTCCTCTTCCTGGGTTCCTCTGTTTTCTTAGATTTCTTCTTTGTGCTCCTCTTCCTGGGTTCCTCTGTTTCCTCAGACTTGCTATTTTTGCTCCTCTTCCTGGGTTCCTCTGTTTCCTCAGATTTCCCCTTACTGCTCTTCCTATCTTCACTTCCAGTGCTGAGGCTGGTGATGTTGGCTGTACAAGACCCACTAGTCTGGCTGCAACCCTCAGAGGAACTTGTACCCCTTCTCTTGCTAGATCCTTCAAGACTATTGTCAGAGTTTCTCTTGGCGGTCTTCTTTCTTCCATCTTCTTTCACTACATGGGTGATGAGGTCAGTGTGGCGTTCTGCAAGAACAGAACACTGACCTGTGCTCATTGTTGGTGCCAATTTTGAATCCATGAGTTTCAAATAATATGTCATTCACCTTTGAAATGCTAAAACTAATAATAACTAAACTCTGTTTGTCTTGGGAGTGTGTCCTCGGCTTATAAGCCGGAATGTTGTGACATCATTCTACATACAAAATGTTCAAAGAGATCAAAGCCAAATGAACACATTTAAGAAAAAACAGAAGGAAAAAAATCAAAAAAAAACAAGACATGGTATGATTTCAAGGCACAAACAGTAACTGGATTCATTCATATCAAAACATGGTTGGAGGCCAACTCATGATCTGCCGACAAACATTATATGAACCAACAAAGCAGTTCAACAGTGAAAATCACTCTTCATCCTGTCTTTTACCGTATGCAGCATATGCAAGTTTGTCTTTGTGATAATTCAAATGCTGATTTTGAATTCAAACGTAAACATCATGAATGAAGTGTCAGTGTATTCAGTACATACCTACACAGATATGTTAAAAAAAAGTCAGGTGAAGGGCAGTAATCATTTGGTGTTCCCGATCTCTCTCTTAACAAGGGTAAACAAAATCACGTCATCACCATTACTGATGGCCATTATCAAAGGCAAGCTCAATGTAGAAGGACGCCGCCTGTGAACGCCTCGCACATGAGAAGTGGAGCAGTTTAGTGAGGTAGCAATCCGAGAGCATGCTTTATAAACTGATCTGACCTCAGGGAGCTCCGTAAAAGTACAGTATATGAATACGTTTCAGTGGGTAATTTATGGTACATCATGTAAAAAAAAAAAAAAACGAAAATAAACACTTGACTTGAATATTCAAGTTGAAATCATGCAAGTCTGGTGTAAGATTTTAAAATTTTAAAATAGGCATTTAAAATGGTGTACATGGTGTACCTGAATTTAAGAACAGCAACAAGGTATATTCACACAGCAAATTTTTTTAAGCTTACTGTTAAGATGCCTTCAGCCTTGGGTGGATCAAACATTATGATCAACAAGGATTAAATTCATAAATATATAATGCAAACTAGAATTCACAACCAGCCAACTGTGAAAACAATGGCAGCTAATGTCCTCTCCATCCATCAAGTTAACTTCTCTTAGAGGATCGCATTACAGGCCCATATCTAAAAAAACTGTCAAGGACGCTTATGCTTAAACAAATATACCTTTTGTTAAAATTACCAAATTTACCAAATAGCAATGCTCTCCATTTGTTTTGAACAGAACCCACAACGTGATCTCACCCACCTGACATTTGTCCAACCCACTTAAAATGTCATATTTTGAGTAAGTAAAGAGAAAGAGAATAAAGAGCAAAAAAAATGCAGATGTGTCTGACTTCATTCATTCATTCTACAGCAGCAGCGATCAAAAGGAGGGCGCTTTATGAAGTCAATGATCAGACATTCCAAAAGTCATCCTCTTTAATGACGTGCTGACAGTAAATGTCTTACCACTTTATTGGCTAACTTAATATGATCATGTCTGAATACACTGATATTCATCACTCCCACAAAGAAAGAGCATCATGTGCCTTATGATAGACATGTATGTGTGTGTGAAAGATTAATTCGCTCATCACTTCAGAAATCACACTTAGTTAGTTACAATTATTAGTGAAATCATCAAAAGTAAATAAATACAGATACAGATTACTTCCACCAGAAAGTAATGCGTTAGTGTGGTACATAACTTGTTGCCATTACGTATAAAACATAAAAAGGTAAAAAGAAAACACTTCTGAACTGCATCTGCAAACAAGATAAGCAGCGCCTGAGTCAGGGGTTTGTTCCTGGGGCTTTCGTCCGTAGATTCTCTTTGTGCTGTTGATTCCTGTGCAGGTGGTGAAGAGGCTCGTGGTGTTTGAGCCTGTTGTGAGGATCGGTCTGCAACATTATTTTCAAAGTGTAGTTTTCTGGTCCTTCTCAGACTTTTCAGACCTAAATCACATCCATGCCACAGAAGTTTGAACTCTCCATTTCGTCCTGGCTGTACAGAGTTCATCCCCTGTTCAGAATTACCCCATTTGTTTGTTCGTTTGTTTGTTGGTGTTTGTAATGTGTCTGTTCAGAACATGGAGGTTTATGCTGCTAACTGTTTTTGTGCGGGTTTATAGTTTTAGTCATTGGTGATGTGGCTGTTACTTTTCTTGATCCCAGCTGTATCTGTTTTGGATTTCTTCTCTCCTGTGTTAAACATTATTATAATCCAATACAATAGGTTATGTTTATCTGCTGTCATGACAAAAGTATGGAGTCCTTTTAATCTTCTGTAAGTGTGTTATTTAAATTGAAACAGTAATCAGTTACCACCAAAAGTAGTGGAATTACAGTGGGGTTGGGCTTGGTTTTAGGATTAGAATTACAAGAGTCAAGTTAGGATCAGGTTTGAGTATTGCCATGAAGTGGTCTCACCCGTGTAAGACAGACAAGCTTGTTGCGGGGACACAGTCACATTAAAGCATGGACATACCAAACAGATGAAGGGGGATAGAGGCTGAGAATTGAGGACCCTTGAGAGGACCCTTGCAGCCACATGGATGTATAAACTGTAAATTGGGAATGGGGATTCTGATGCTACAAAAAAAAAAAAAGAAAGACATCCTCATGGCTGGATCACCAGCCACTGTTAATTTTGTCAACGAAAACTCCAATGATAAGAATTCATTGATGTCATGTTATTGCATGACTAAATTGTGATGACGACGTAAATGAAAAAAAAAAAAGAGAAAAGACGAAAAAGTTATCTAGGCTCGGGTGGACAACCTGGTTGTTGTTTTCATTTTTAACCAATCACTTCTGCAAGTGCAAGTCAAATTCTCTCACTGGCCCATCTCACTGGGAGTTTTTCCCCCCTGCTTGGTCCATGTCAGTGTCCTCTTCCTGGGTCGTGCCCCCCCCCACCCCCCCAGTCAATGAAAAGGAATATAAGTTGGACCAAATCATTTCACAGTTTTTGGTATTTCTCCAGGTTATATGTAAATGAAGAGGGCAGTGTGCCATGTCTGCAGGGTCTGCTTCACTTTTGTATGCAGAAAATAAAGAGGATGACCATAGTTCAAAATCCATTACAGTATCATGAAACTGAGAAAATTATGACTAAAACATTTGACTGAAACTAAACAAAAATCTTGATGAAACAAAAGACTAAAATGTGACTTAAACCAACTACAATTTTCAGTCAAGCAACTAAAATTAAATTTACTATTATTTTCAGTAAGCGACTAAAACTAAATTTAAAATTCTTGTCAAAATTAACACTGTCACCAGCAGAGCAAAGTGGGCTCCCGTGATGCACAGAAAGGCCCAAGTTATTTGTTGAAACACAGTTTATTCCACTGAAGTACAATCCCAACTGAAAGCTGAAGGGCCTGAGTTGGACGGTCCCGTGTCCAGAATCTAGTTTAACAGCCTTAAATATTTCGTCAATATGTTTTCTTTTCAAAACATATTAAAGAAATCTTATACAAATTTAGGAATTTAGCAGGATTTAGGTGGTTGGCACAGAATGGATAATGTAAGGGTGAGCCTCCATATCGGAAATATGAGTCAACAGTATCCTCACGAGTGCAAACTCATACTTCTGTGAGTGTGTGTGTTGACAACAATGGGAGGTGTATGCAGCCCCCACTTTGATAATGTAGATCAGACCTGAGTGTTATTAATCTGCTTTTAAACTCACTGATCCAATTAATAAATACACCACATCAGATCACTGTGATGTGATGAGCAGACTGACACTCACTGCACTGATAATTGACAAAAGACAAGAATGTATGTGGGAAGATGAGGACACAGCATCTGGCCCTTTCACACCTCATTGAGCTGATGGAATACTAATAAAAGCCATATGACAACAGCATACTAAGTGTGCAATTAATATTCTAAAATATTCCTGCGCTGCATGTGGCAGAGACCTGTTCGAGGCTCCCTCGCTGGCAAAGTGACGGCGCTGTCTCTCTGGTAAAGAGGAGGCGTCCTTATTAACCTTTTTCCCTGAGCCGTACCTCGGACAAACCAGGAGGCTCTGCTGGACGTTCAGAGTACACAGCGCTGCCGTTTGTTGTCCTGTCGCCTGACAACTGTCCTGACAGCAGATAAATAATCTCCTCTGCAGCCTTCTCTCCCCTGAACTGAATGGCCAGAAGGAGCTAATTGATCAATTTGGAGATGAATCAAAGTCCAAAGTGGTGAAGTGTCGTTCTACAGCATTTTTTTTTTTTTTTCATTGTTCATTTTACAACCTGGGTCTGAAGGTGGAGACATGTTCTCAGATCAAGGTCAGGCAATGGGTTGGCTACCACAAGAAGTCAAGTTTTATACCCTTTTTTCTGAGCGGTGACTGTTGAAGGTGGCGTGACA
Source organism: Chaetodon auriga (assembly GCF_051107435.1). Lineage (NCBI taxonomy): Eukaryota > Metazoa > Chordata > Actinopteri > Chaetodontiformes > Chaetodontidae > Chaetodon > Chaetodon auriga. Next base: position 5,584,611 of record NC_135076.1, on the reverse strand, counting down.
CCTTCTGTCCTCGCAAGAAAAACATCATGTGTTTGTGTTCAGTATCAAGAAGAAGCAGCATGAGGTTGTCATAGGGGAGGATTCAAAGTGGAGGATGGACGTACAAAGTGACTTCGTCACTGGAGACAGTGGTTCGTGCTCCATCAACAGTTGTCTCTTCTATCCTTGATGTTGATCTTTTCCTTAAACCAAGTGGTTTCAGTTGCTGAAACTTAACCTGACAGTCATAAAGATGTTTTTGAAGGCATTAATAACCCATTTTGATGTGTGGGTGTGATGACTTGTCATAGTGAAGGTGAAGCATGGTTTTCACATCTGATGTGGAAGTCAATCCCATAATGCTATTTTGAGGAAGACAGCAAGTCTCACCAGATAAACTGATTTCTTGTCGAAGGAAAAAAAACTGTTTGTGCAGAGAAACACTCTGTGATGTATCATACACACACACACACACACACACACACACACACACACAAAAGAAATGTTTATAGGATGACAGAGCAAGGCTGTGCATCAGGGACAAAATCAGTGATAAATGAGCAAAAGACAATAATGATAGTATCCTAATGTAATATCTGTATTATGTGCTTTTGAATTTCACTGTATAATGATTTTTTTTCTGCCCTTCTCTTTAACAACTCTTCACTGCAACATCAGAGTGGCTTTGTTGTGCAGTTGCACTGAACTGATCTCTGGAGATACACACACACACACACACACACAGTCACCACTCACACATTTATTATATGTGTCTGTCTCTGGGGTTTCCTCCGGCAGACAGATAAGAGGCAGCCGAAGAAGCCCAGAAAGGCCGTCTGCTGTAGATGATTGTCAGCTGCAGAAATTCAGACCAGATTTACGTCAGGCTGCTGTGAACAGCAGCCTTCCTCTGGGCTCACCCCACTAACATGTTGTGTGAGTTTAATATTTCATTGTGCAAGCTGCACTTGGAAGGTGACTTTATTCGTGCAGCGACTGTTGGAGAGATTAGCCTGCAGATATACAGTTTGATCCTGCATGTTATTACGGCACTGGGATGCTGGTAAGCTCTAACGCTGTGGAGTCTGCGGTCATTTGTACTTTATATTAACATGGGAACAGGCCAGCATTAATTGGATTGTACAAGCAAAAGGTGGAATGTGTTTAAGAAAGAAATTTTAAGAAGTAAAACAACCAAATTTGATCTTTAATAAGCAAATTGTTAGTTGTACAAATGCTCATATGCTGCTCTTATGAGTTTTAAAGACTTAATTTAAGACCTTACAATAAAAACACAAAATGTGCAAAAACAAGCCTGCGATAAAACAACCAAACAAATCAGTCACAAAGTCACTCATTCCGTTAAAACGTACAAAAACTGGAGGCATCGTTGTACACAAACTACAAGCAACAACACGTTGCACTTTCCATACTTGCTGGCAAACAAGCGATTGGTGAAAAGTGCAGTTATCTGAGATATGAATGATCTCTTCTGTCTCTGCTCCAGGAGCTGCCAAGAATGAATTTAACTGATATGGGGACGAATGAAAGTTTGGAACAATTGTGCCAACAGTCAGACACCCTGTACATCCTTCCAGAATTCATTAGCAAATACTCAGAGTTCAACACACGGGAAGGGTCAGATAAGATCCTGTTGGCCTGCCGAATGGCAGGTTGCTCAAAATGTCTTGGATTGGTGCAGGGGAATAATATATAGTAGATATGATCAGTTACAAGAGAACAGACCGGGAGATACTACATAAATAAAGCATTAGGTAATGAGTGGTTCATAAATATCTGTGAATCATGACCACTTTCTTCATGAGTCATTTCTAATTAACTCTGAACCAGTCATTGCTGACAACTCATTAATTACTAATTACTTAATCATTAGTTACTCATTTTGTGGCCCTTCAAGTAAAGCGATACACCACACTGAGTAGTGACTAATAGTCCCTCATTCCATCATGATTATGACAAGTAGCTACTGAGTTTTTATGGGGAGTTCTTAATTAGTACCTTCAGAACAGCCAGCAGGACACTCGTATTCTGTAGCATTAGCATTTAAAAATAAATGTCCTGGCTCGGCTTCCACAGGAAGGCCCTGCTGCCACTGATTTCGACCGTCGGCATGCTCCTCCTCTGTGGAGGTCTGAGCTCTCCCAGCTCTGCTGCTGTCCCCTGGGACTCCTCTGCTGCTGCTCTTCCTGCCTTCTGCCCTGGCCTAGGCATAGCATGGCAAAACTTAAGAAATCAACAGTCAGAGATTCTCAAGGAGAAGTTTGTGCAGCTCATGGACATCGCTCACATGAATAAGTTAGGATTGATTGTAAGGTCCCATATTATGAAAAACTTTTCCTTTTCTGGGATTTGGGGTGTTATTTTGTGTCTCTGTTGCTACCACACGCATACAAAGTGTGAAATAAGACCGTCCGTGTTTTTTTGAGTGAGATACGGATTTCTGAAAGCATCCTGCCTGCAGCTTCCACATGACCTGATTGAATTCGGGGCGTACTCTTATGTAACAAGCCCGGATATTTGCATGCTCCCACCCACCAGCCACCAACCCCACTCCTCTCCCCGGCATCTCTCCACCCACGAAATACAGCGCTACCTTCTCACGGATCCGCGATGTTGCTATCGAAAGCACTGTGTTAGGAATCATTATGTCGAGCCGCCACACACAGTGTTCTGTTGGTGGCTGTAAAGACGAGCACAAATCGCTCAATCGGCTCCCAGCCGCAGAGGACAGAAGAGCAGCCTGAGTTGAATTTTTGAAGGCAACGTCCTCGCCACAGCTGGCAAACACCTGCTGGTGTGTGCTAACCACTTCAAGGCTGTTTCTCCAACCTCGGTCAGTACGAGGCAGATTAGCCGGGAGACTTCCTCTAAAGGAAGGCTCACCTCCAGCTTTGCGTGGAATACGTGCAGACGAGGGACATGTAAGTATACAAATAATTAGCTGTGTGTTTCTTGAGTAGATTAGCGCGAACTCTTCCGTGTTGTAGCGTGTGTGTTTTGCCATTGAGAACGATATAAGGCTAACCGTTAGCTTCGACACTACGACTTCAGCCCTCAAAGGTTAGCTCGCTGCTACCGTAGCTTTTGGTGCATCACACCACGTCTCTGATCTTGCAAATGATTTAATAAATGTTCGAGGGAGATGCCAGCATTCACAAATATTAAGCTGTGTTCATTTTGCAGTTTTACACGAATTGACCAAGAAGTGTTTTGGCGCACACACACGCTAACGCTAACCGCTAGCTTCTAGTTAGCAATATGCATGGTCTCCATATGCAAACCCAGCGACCCGGTCGGTCAAGCGATACATACACGGACGCTCCGCAGGGTCTAAGCTTCGGGAATTTGAGAAAATAATGCATTTGGAAACATTTTCTAAACTGGAGTATGTTAGAGGAGCCCAGGGCAAAACGAGTGTATGGTTAGACTGCTCCATCACAACACAATTTACACTCCAAGCGTTTTTTCTCTGGAGTTTATTTATGAGTGATCCGTTTTTATGCTGTACGTAGCTGTTGGCATAGTTATACATGTAAGATAAAGTTGGTGTCATTTCTCTCTTTTTATGTAGGCCAGTGCATCATTACAGTTACCTGCTGTTGATCAAGTGTAGCAGTGAGCTGTTGCAGCCTTTAGTGCATGAATTTATACTCTAACAGTGCAGTCATGTTTTACTCCTAAGTATGCCCTGTTATCATAACAATATACTTTTGTTACAGCTGTCCAGGCTCCTGTGTCCTGCAAGGACTACTGTTGTTATGCACTGCATTACAACAAGAATGCTGATAGAGGACAACCTGCCACTTCATCAGGGGATCCTCTTTTCAAAATGAGCTTTCCAAAGTCCATGAAGGGAGAGTGCAGAGCCATACCAGTGAAGACTGAGGCCACATTTGTAAGTGTTAACTTACAACAAAAAACAATCACAAAAAAACAAACATTTAGATTGTACATGACACCACGTGTCCAAAGTACCTCAGTACTTTCAACACAATAAATAAACCAAAAAAATACACTTAAATACCTGAGAAACTACAAAATTCAAAGTGCAAGATGGCACTATATTTGCAGTTGTTGAATAATCTGATAAATGATACTAATGATTCACTTTTTTCTGTGTGTCTGTGTATTGCACAGGGTATATTTATGATTTGATGGACATGATCATGGACAAGATCTTTGTTGACCCATCATCGTACAGAGCTGAGATTCTGAAGATAAACATCCTGCCGGACGTGTCGTCACAATATGAGCATCCAGACAAGGAGGAGGTCATCGCCAGCAACGAGTCAAGATTCAATCGGGGACGTATCTTCCCTTGGCGCCAGGAAACCCCCAACGTATTTGAAGTACTACGCATGATGGGATGACTACATGAATCTTCTGCCCAAGGAAGCTCCAGCACCAGCTCACAAACTCATATAGGCTAGATACCTGTAGCAACTGAGAAAATTGAACATTGTGTTAGTTAACAGGTTCTATAACGTCAACATCTGTAGTCACATTTTTCTGATATGGATTCAGTGAGTCCTTCACTTGTACTGTATTTCCATGTACAAATATTCATGACTGCGGTCAATAAATATTTATTGTATATCTGTAAACGTTTCATGTGAGTAAATGTGTAATATACAGTATTTGCTTAGGAAAAATTTGGCTATATGTTCAAGAAAAAATATGATCTGAATTTGTGGCATTGGCTGACTATATTTAGTTTATTATGGTGTATGAACAGTGAAGTTAAGTAAGTTATTATAGATGAAACTCACTGGTGTGTCCCCCATAGCAGTAAAGGACCATAGTCAGTCCTGTAAGTGTTGTATACACATTTAGGCAAACAGGTAATAAACCTGGATGGTCGATCATGCATGGAGGCCTTTCATCCAGCTGCTGCAGCCGTCTTGTAACCTATTATGCATAACATAAGGTGAGTATCTGCAGTGGCATGTTATCTGCAATCATACACTGTGATCATAAGTGTAGGTAAAGATAATGTGACCTGTGGCACCTCCTGACAGCATATGTTCTCAGGCTCTGACTGCATTGTTCCACATGTGCACTGATACAAACAAACAAAAAAAAAGCATGTATAAAGCGAAATAAACAAACCTTGCATACCAGCATTTTCAGCCAATAACAGCACCCACGTTTTAGATTTGAATGTGTGTGCTCTAGCTAGCTACTTTTTCCTGAGCTTGAGGTGAATGGTCAGTAGTGTGTCTGTGTGCTCTGCCCGTTCGTGGGTAAATGAGACGGAGCAATGAAACTAACAGCGCAGTTAGACGAGTCAATGTCTCAGCAACCCAGTGATTGCTAGAAACCATATCCTCTTTATGTAAACAAATAGGTCCTCCGGACTCTCTGCTTTCATATGATACCAGGTTTGTGTGGTTTGCGTGATGTGGTGAAATCAGCAGGCGCGCTAAAGGGGACATACGCTATTTCCGTGTTTTCGTTACATGCGCATTTAATTTCTTGGGGTATGAATTATGTTTCGTTTGGGTGGTAATGCTTGGTAGAGGCTTTTAGCTTAGTTTCTCTCCGTCAATCTGGTATGCTACAAGTTAAGATTGGTGCTTCCTAGCGTGAGCATTGACCGTCTGACCTTCGGGCCTCTCACGCTGCCCCCTGTACAGGCGGCGCTTGTGTCGAAGAGAAAAAGATAGAAAGACGTTTTTTGACTAACCTTTCAGAAGCGTCCTGCTGAATTCTCTGAGCTTCTGTAGGAGCCTCCCCTCCTTCAGGATCTGATTCAGCTTCAAACATGTACGGCTGAACTGCGAAAGCACTCAGTCTGTTCACTGCCGCCATTTCTGCTACTTCCACACAGTGCTACGTGAGTCTACGCTCTCCCTGCTACCATGGTGATATGGGTGGGACAGCAGCGGCTCATTTGCATTTAAAGCTACAGACAGCAGAAACAGAACATTCTGAAAGGGACTGAAAGAGAGGGAAATAGAAAGAGGCGAGAATCTTTATCTAAAAGCTATTTCCAGGCAACAGCTTCAAAAACATGTTTTATGGAAATCATAGACCTATGTAACTTATTGAAAAAGCTTCATAATTTGTCACCTTTGAATAAATGCAGCAGCTTTAGGATGGTTGCTCACAGGCTGAAGAGCATCATTCATACCAGGAATCAGGATCTGCACATTTATTCTCTATAAGAGTAGCAGGGCAAAGTTCTCTCTCTCCAGCTCCCCAGCTGCCTAACTTTTTTCTTTTTTTACCAAAACATAGGCCCACAAATAACAAAATTCTGCTAGAACCAAAATACGCACGCATCAAAAGACTGAGCGTGCCCAGTGTGTCGACACAGCAAGTGAGACATGCAGATGACAGCAGGACCTTGCCTATTGTGGACTACTGTGACGTCCCGTGGACATTTCTTTAGAGTTGTATCTATAAAATGTGGTTTGTTATTAAGGAATATTCCTTCATTGTTAGTTGTTTCCTGTCAGCTTACATGATGTGATTCAGGGCCAGCTGCCAGCTTGTAATAGTCTGAGAGCTGTTGTACACTGAATGCTGGTTGATTAGTGACTGCCACGGTGATTCATAGTCATTCATATGTTGTGCAGTTTGAATGCTTATTCAGTGTTTGCTAATCATCAGTCCTAGTCTTTCGCTCCATTTGCTGGCTGTTATCTGTGTAGATGTCCACCTTACTTTCACCTTGTTGTCTATGCTAGATTCTCCATGACTAATCAGTCTGTACTGTTGTGTTGCACTGTTATAGAATCACACACAATCAACTCATATTTGATGGACTTTTTTTGACATTTTAACACCTTTATTTTTTCATCAGGTTCACTTCACCCTCACTGTTTTGTATACAATTTCAGATAAGCAGTCTAAACCCTAGACCTGGACTCTGCATCTGTTTTCACACTCTCTCCTGAACATCAAAATAGTTTTCAATATGACACCTTGAGGTGACTGCTCCCACACCTGTAGATCTATCCAGATTCTCTCTCACACACTGCTTCCTGGTGTGCAGCAGACTGTCCATGAGGTGCACAAACTCATCTTTGGCAATCTCTGCATGTTGATTTTCTAAATTGTTGGTGCTGACATGGACAGTGACTGCAGAGGCAGAGATGTGAGTTTGATCCAGCTTCACAGCAGTGGGTGCAGTGTCCTTTAGAGAGGAACCTGCAAAGCTGAAAGTTCGGCCACTGCATACCACTATGCGCTGGACCATAGAGGTGCTGACAACAAGCACTGCTGGTGAGGGCAGAAGGCAGGCAGCCAGGGAGAGAGGCAGCAGAGGAGAAGGGACAGCAGCTGCAGCCAAGCCAGGAGAGCACAGACCTCCGTGCAGGAGGAGCAGCCAGACGGTCTGAATCAGTGGCAGCAGGGTGGTCCTGAAGGGCAGCGATCCAGTTGTGGGAGATGAGTCGACCCTCAGCAACACGGACGTTTATTTTTAAGGCATCAGCATCAATAATGTTACAGAATATGACTTGGATGTGAATATTGATGTGAATATAATGATTTTAATATTTAGTAGGATCCTGCTGTCTCTGGTTTGTTATTAAGCAACTAATTAAGAACTCCCATTAAAAACTAATATGATGTATCACTTTACTTGAAGGGGCACAAAGCGAGTAACTAATAATTAACTTGTGTTCAAAGTGGTCATGGTTCTCAGATATTTATGAACCAATCATTACCTAATGCATTGTTAATACAGTGTCTCAAAGCCTGTTGTCTAGTAACTCATCGTTATCTACTATAGTTGTTGAATCACAGTTATTCAGGAATGACTTATTAATCTTTCATTATCAGGTCATCCCTGATTCATTCCCCAGTTGTTCCTTAGTAACTACTCACATTTTTGTGTACCATATTGTTAAGTGTTACTGGTCTGAGAGCTCAGTCCTGCTGAAGATCCGCTAACCAGTGTGAGTGAATGTTGCAATGAATTTTTCCAAAAAGTCCAAATTGTTCCTTTAAGGAATCCCTAGTGTACTTTAAAGCAGTGGTTCTCAACTGGTCTGTCTTCGACCCACGATCACCCCTTTAATGACAAGCCGCGACCCAAATCCTGGAAAAAAGACGGCTGCATAGCAAATCCCCTTCAAAATAAAAGCACAGGAGCACCCACCAGTTGAGAATCACTGTTTTGAAGAACCTGAGTATTTTAATGTTTTTCTGTCTAGCAGCAAGACTACAAGCTCCATAAAAGCTTTAATTAACAGCAATCATGTTCTTATGAAAATCTCTAAGAATCCCACTTGCTTTCAGGCCTTTGTTAAAAAAAAAACAAAACACATCTATAGGTAGAGGAAAAACGAGTACAGATCAAAGATGCTAATTAAAACAAAGCAGTCTTTGAACATCCAGCCATCCATCCAGTAACTATACAACAGTTTATCTTTGAGGGTCGTGGCGGGCTGGAGTAGTTTATATCAGGTGTGAATAGGAACGTAGAGCCTCTTCTACACAGAGCATACATTTTCATGAATGATTCAGTTATCCTGCCACTAGTGCAATTTCAAACCTTTGATACATTATGTAAAGGTCCATGTGTAAGATATGACCAGAATGTTGGTTTAAAACATAAACTAACATCAGCAGAATCTGAAACAGCAGTTCTGACAGTATGTCGAACATGTCTATGTATTTTGCAGGAATATAATAGCTAGCTGTAGTCTAGCACAGCTGCCCCCATCACTCCTCTAATGCGGACTTGTTCAGCTAACAGCAGCTAGTGGCTACTGCTAAAGACAGGTAAGAGTATAGTGAGCGGTGTTTAACAGTTACTCTGGTGATATGCTGCCCCCTATTTATTTGGAATACCTTCAACAGGTGGCCATATCTTATCATTGTAGATGTAAACGGAGCCGTCGACTCTCCATTGCATTAGTGTTTAAATATATATTAAATATAGAGCTGGAACAAAATTACAGATGGTCAAAATGCCTCAATCATGCAAGAATTATTTCATTTATGTTATTTAATTATATACAGTAATTTAGCTTCTGTCAACTTCCAGTTGATGTGTTTTAGACTTGCGTCGTGTCTGTATTTGCAGTATGTTTGCTCTTAATGTATTTGTTTTGGCTTTCTGCAACACGTTTTGTCAGTTGCAGCATGTTTCGCATGGCAGTTCATCTAATAAGTTGTTCATTGTGGAGCCATGATGCTAGCATGGTTAAAAAAAAAAAAAAAAAAAAAACAACAGATGGAACACAACCATTAAGGATGACTCTGCTTCTTTGTGCCCCAGTATGCTATAGCAGTGAACCAACAGGTACAATGCCAGAGCTGTGGAGCTGACACAGCTGAATAAAATGCAGCCATGATTCATGAAATCAGCTGCACCAGTGTTTGAGAAGTGGGAACATCCAGTGTGAGAGAGGTCCATAACATATTAAAACCTCTGGGACTGGGAATATAAGTACAGTAACATTTATGGCTCCACTTTGGACTTCTAAGTTAATCAAATGTAATAATTTTTTTCCCCCTTAAAGTTCCTGGCTGAATACAATTCTACCTTAAAAGGTCTAAATAATATGAGTGCATGGGAACGTAAAGCAGAATTGCAAATGACCTCACTGCACAGAGTTAAAGATATGCTGTGTGGGAGTATATTATGCTGTTTTTGCCTGGTTTGTCACCTTCTCTGCTGCCATGGACGATATTATCTGCTAAGCTGTCTCACCCTGTCAGCGCCTGCTGCATCATAGTATGCGGCCTTTTGAAGAAAAAAGCAGGTCACGTTGAAAGCTACAGGCCCTCCCTGTCCACTGCAGAGGGGTCAGGAAAAAGCAATTTGCATTTTAACAGAGGGAACAGTGTGAGTGGAGTGTCGCCGCTGCTCAAGCTCCCTGAAGGGCGGAGCGGAGCCCTCCTATCACGTTTGACACCTCCTTAATAGAGAGGCATGGCTACGCTGCAGCCTGCCAACGAAGAGCTAGATTTATAACCCTGGACGGATCCATGCCTTTGATTTATTATATTTCATTGTTTATTTTTCTGTTTATTAGCCTGAACATGATGTCACTTCATTCTACTCTGTGATTGTTCAGAATGTAGTTTCTGGCATTAAGAGATGTTTTAATCCTTTACTTAAACTACCAAAACACATCACTTTAGGAGTACTTGAGGGATATGTTTCCAGTCTGACCTCCAGCGATGTGCAGCCGTGCGCCTCTGCAGCTCCGCTGAAGGCTCAGCTCCTGCTGTATCGGATGATTTCTGTCCTGGTCAGGACTGAGGTTGGAAATGGATGACGGCTGCCACTTGCGAAGGGTACATGAAATGTTCTCAGAATAATGATGTTGATGCTCAAACATCAACACTTTGATCCATTTAACCTGTGAAACCAACCAAGGTTTATATTGTCTGGATGAAATTAATGTTCACACATGCAGAATGAGACCGTGATCAGAGGCATTTTTCGGTCTTTTCCTCAAAATCTGACTGAGATTCTTTGAGCTTTTTAGTCACTCAAGCAGCATTTAGGGATGGAACCGCTTTTGTCTAAAGTCAAATATTTTGACAACTATTGGATGGATTGCTGTAGACTTGTGTCCACATTAATGTTCCCAACAATTTCCATTCACCCCGACGTCAGTAGAGGACACCTCTGAAACTAAAGACCAAAGCAGCCTCAGCCTCGCCTCTATGGGCCAACCAAGAAAATCATACTCTCATATGTTTGCACGGCTGTTATGATTTCAGGTTAGCAAGATTTATCCGTACTCCTGTTCAACATATTTTTTTTTAATTTGAAGACATTTTTTCGGTTGCCTTGCAAAAGTGTTTTCACGACTCATATCATGATGAAAACAACCTCTGGAGTTCCATTTGAAGGTCTGCATGTTCAAAATCGAACAACTTCGAAACCTAAACAACAGCATGCTAACGTTCAACAGTTAACTTGTATGTTAACATGGGAGCTTTTGCATGTTAGCGATCAGCTCAGAGCCCATCTGAGTCTGACCAAGTTCAGCCTCTAAAGACGAATGTCGCACCAAGTCTGATGATGTGGAGCTGAGCCTGACCCTTGTACAGAGGATGAACCATTTGATTTCTGTCCTTTATTTTAGCGCCACCCTCAGGACAAACTTTATATTCTTCCCTCTCTAGTGGTAATGATCTAAAAACAGCTAAGTTGGCTATCCAAATTAGTTTTCTGATGAAAACCAAACATCACCGCCTCTCAAGCTGGCGAGCTTGGCCACAGGCTCTGAGTGTCTTTTCTCCTTTGGCATTCCAAACATGTGACCGGTAGACTGGTGAAGGACATTATAATGTCATATATTTCCTGCGCAGGTATGTCGAGCAGAAGGCATTCATAAAAATGTTAAACGACACTGCCATCTGAGCCAGAGGAGGGACTGGTGATGGATGGCTTGGAGCGCAGCAGGAACGTTGGAGATCTTGGACATGACGCTTTGATCAATGTGCCTCTCCACACAGCCAGTCAGGAGATGTAGTGCCTGCCATGTTCAGACCCCATTGTTTAATCTGACATATCATTTGCACGCAGGCGAAGGTTAACGAGACAGAGATAACCCATTAAATGATCAATTTATCATTGGAATGTTATCTCAAATTTTGTCCTTTTCTCTCCCAAAAATCACTTATACATGGACGAACATGGAGGTGTGTCCACCTACAAGCACATCCACAAACACAAACACTCTGAAACTTGTGATAAAACCCTTCAGGAGTTGTTCTGTTTTTTCATTCCTTGTACTTTCCTCCTTGTGTAATTTGTCTGCTTTTATCTCAGCTGAGGGATTGAGCTGGCTTTTGGGTGCATGTTTAGATAGCCCGGACATCCATTATCAGTCCAAGGCAAACCCGATTTAGAACCTCAGTAAAAGAATTACTCTGGAGGAGAAGAGAGCGCCGTGATTCTGTCACCTTCTCCTCCACCCTCGGCCCCCATCGCTGCTCTTTAATTGGGCTGCTAATCAATTAAGGCCTGTGTTAAAAAGATCGTCTCAGCCAAGTGCATAAATGAGGCTGACAGCTGGAGCTGTGAGATACAGAGGGGGACTAAACAGAACACATTTTACCTCAGTGTTTCACATCCTGCTCATCATAACTTACTGTATGCTAAACCTTTACAAAGCTAACCCAAACGCACAGAACGTTTTCATTTCTAAATGACTGCAGCCGTGAACTTTTTTCAGTGGAGACCCTCGAGGGTTATTCATTTAGGCCCTGGTGAATGATCTTTAGATCACTGCTGGGTCTAAATACTGAGGTCATGTGTTCTGTGCTCAGGTTTTCAGATGAGGTGTGAAAAGAATTCTGGTTTTCTGTAGTCATTGATTTAGGTTAGTAGCATGACCAGACTGCACCTTGTTAGCTTCGAAGCTCCTGAACTTTATTAAAATCAATTAAAACAAGTCATTTTAGATATAAATGAAGCATGAATGTGGGGTTGTTTTTCTCTTATTCTCAAATGTACTGATGTTAGTTCATGAACAAATTGTTCTTTTTGAATGACTCTTAAAGAGGAATCAATAGATTGGATTTATGAGCAGAAATGAATCCAAACTGCCTCTGGAGTATACACTGTTGTGCACGCACACGAACAGAAGGACGAATGAGAGCTGCAGCTCAGCAACGGACTGATTCAGCGAGCTAACCCAGTAGCACAAAGAGGGTCGTTGGAACTTTTTGAGTTGGATGTGAGCAGTAACTGCCAGGGCTGGTAGTCAGTTTGAACACTGCATACTGTCCCTCTGCATACCACTAAAGCTATGTTTTGCTGTAAACCCTTGGCTAACAGGTTCCTCAGCCAGGAATACGAAGTAAAACTCAAATCTGTCCCAAACATCATAATCAAAATATTACATCCACTGACACGATCACAGTAACATTTGTTATTAAAAAAAGTTTGTTTAGTAGTTGTACAGTTTGTCAGGTGTTTTGAAATACAGCTCTATTGTTCATATTTACACATGAGTGCATTTTAAATATTACTGAGGAAAACATGAAAACAGTTCATTGTTATTCTCTGTGCTCGTGCCTCCCTGGACTGCTGCTAATATGACTGAGCAGCATGTGAGCTCGAACACAGTGGACATATTTTCACAGTGGCACCAGATGGGCCTTTGAGGATTCTTCTGTCGGTAAACGGGCTCTCTGCGTGCTGTCGCCGCCTCTCTCCTCGCAGCAGCAAACGTCCTGCAGCTGTTTTGTGGCTGCTCCTCTGATCATTAAGATGTGGACTTTGTGTTTGACTTTCACACTTCAGCTGCAGCAGGACATTTAAAGAGGTCTGTGACGTGTAGGGACTGACAATGCCATGAAGAATGAGTGGCCATTTCCACAGTTATTAAGAGCGTTTAATAACTTAATTCTTGCAAATCAAAGGGAGAGAGGCAGAGCACCGGTGGCTGTACCTGGCAGCGTGCCAGGCTCAGGCTACCGTGGTCCACCTGCTTTATTCTATGAAAAGATTAGAGGGCTACAGAACTTATTGACTCAGATTTCTCCTCCAGGTATAGAGTAATTAATGTAATTAGGCCCGCTATCTCCGCCCAGGCCTCTTATCAAAGCTGTTTCCTTATCGCTTCTGGAAATTTAATTAGAAAAATCTTTCCAATTAATGATTTTGCAAAATTAAAGTGAACTTCAACCGGTTGATTCTCTTGTTAATTGTTGGCCAGAGGCATATAAAGAGAAGAGTAGAACAGCTGGACAGAGGTGGGAAGAAATAACAGGATGTACGTTACTGAAGTACTGAACTTAAAACTCCACTAATCAATATATTTTCATATTAAGATTGAAATAAATAACATTTGTAGTGCTGAACCCACAGAGTGTTATCAACTGTGCAGCTCCACAGTGATGTCGGGCTTCTTTCAGCTCAGTGTTTAGCTTTTGCAGCTCATTTCCTGTCAGTCAGAGTGTTTTTTCATCAGTCAAGCCCCGATAAACCTGTATACTACTTGCTCAGCACCACACGGCAGGCAGTCACAGTCACAGACAAGCTAGTGAAGAAAGTGGAACATTTAGCAGCTGAAAGGCCGGATATTATTCTCAGGAATTGGTGGAGTCCAAACTGGGGACATGATTGTTGGACTAGTGTACGTTGTAATAATACATTTTATTTAATGGCATTCAAGGTCACCTTACATCAAAAAAGACCAGAAATAAAACCATACAATGAACAACAACGCACCAGAAATAAAAAAAAGGTTACTCTGACCCATATTAAGGTTCAGTGCCAGGTGGCGACCTCTAGTGGTCACAGTGATTGTGACGGGAGCAAAGCAGGACGTCAGGTGACGAGAAAGAACAAGAAAGTCTGCATGTGGAGGAAGGTGGGTCAAACAAACACAGCTGTTCATACTATTACTTTAGATGAAGGATCTGAGTACCTCTATCACTGCAGCCTGACACATCAGACACAAAGTGTGATGTAAAGGAAAAGAATCAGTAAATGGTCATAAACTTGAGGGAATATTACTTCATCTGACATGTTGCTTCATGTTTACCTGTGGGTCACTTCCATACATTTTTAGTAATGCCAGCAGACTGAAAATGAAAAACACACTCATGAACCACAAGTGATTGTGTGCTGACGTGATCCCCAGTGCTCTGCAGAGTTCTGCAGGGTGTCGGGTGTTGCAGCTCAGGGGTGGAGACAGAGAGGTAACCATGGTGCAGGAAGAGCAAACAGGAAAGTGTTGTTCAGACACACGGTAAGAAATGAGATCCACTTGGAAAAAGAAACAGGAAATAAGTGAAAATTGGAAACTGGGAGTGGAATAGTTGCGTGTAAGTAAAGCATCATTATGCATACAGACACAAACTGTATCTGTTATGCTGTTGGTGCTGTGCTTCGCTGGAATGTCCTCATGTGAGCTTTCACTTGACTAAAGGTTTGAGCCATGCAGCCCTCCATCAGCTGCATGACTGATGCATCTCCTGCTCTCTGTCTCTGTCTCTTTCTCCAGGGAATCCTGATCATATCACCTGCATCATGGCTCAGAAAAACACGTCCGGAGCAAATTCAATCCCCAGACTTGTTGTCAGGATCATCGGCAGCAAACAGGTCAAGCAGTTTATTGAGGAGCCACAAGAGTGAGTATAGCAACAGGATGGCTGCGATTATTCAGTGTTGAAAACGAGAGATCGAAGATTACCCAGCGAAGACGTTTATCCTGTGACACGATGCTCGTTACAGGAAGTTGACTATTTAATTTGATGTTTTTGTTCTTATGTAGTGAGTGTTTAGGTTTCTTCTGTTTTTTTATTATCATTGTGACATTTGACATTTGTATTCAAGATATTTAACTCAGAACCTCTTATTCTGCTCTGAGACCCCTCAGGCCAAAGAATCAAACGTTGTTAATAGTTCCACAGTCCGGGCTTAAAACAAAGGAGGGTCAGCTTTTAAAGACTCACCTGTACAGAAAGGCATTAGTATAATGTTTTCATGTCTATTCAAATATTTTAATGTTGTTCTTTTACATTTTATCTCTCAGTGTTTGGCCACTTCTTGAAATCCCTGTTTCTCATCCCATTTTCTGTGTATGATGTTCCTTTTGAGTTCTTTGTTTCTCTGTGAGTTACTATCTTTGCACCTGTATTGTTTGTATTTTGTGAAGCACGTTGAGATTCTGGTTTTGTGAGGAGCTATAGAAATCAAGATTATCATTGTTGATACTCAGTCTGATTGTTGACTGCTGAATGTATGAGGAACTTACATTTTTGTACAAATAATCTCATAATCTCATGCTTACAGTGTATGAAGCCTTCAAGTATGAATGGGTTGTTATCTCTGAATCTTTAGAATTTATTGAGTGTTTTTGTTCTTCATCTCATTTGATGCCTTAAACAAATGAAGCTGACTTGTTTTAACTCAGCTTGCATTAAAGTTGTTTTTTGTATTTTTCATTGGATGCCCACAGAAGTACAAAATGAATATTACTTTGACATGTTTTCCCAAACAGAGATACTGGAGACGTGTCAGGGAAAGGACAAAGTCCTCCAGCTGAAGCTGTGATTGATGATGATTCAGAGAAATCTCCAGAGAACCATGAAGTGATGGAGTCCAGGTCTGACAGACACGTGCAGAACAGAGTGGACTCGGCACTTTGGGCTGTGATCAACCAGGTATGTGTTTATTAATGTTTGGAAGTAAAAAGAACGTCTTTATATAGCACAAAACAAAGTGCTGCACAGTGGAAACAAAGAATGAATAATAAATTTAAAAAAGATAAAATCATTCAAATTACAACAAATAACTTCTCAAAGCAAGTACTCAAGAATCTGAAAATCTGAAAAAACAGCAGACAGATGAGGCTTTGCTTCACTGATGCTGTTTGTGCTTCTCTTCAGGTTCCTGACAGGCTGTGCGTCACAGCGCCCTCTGGTGATCGCTCCAGGTCCTACATCCACCCAAAGACTCACCTCAACTCTGAACCCAGAGCAGCCGAGGCACAGGAGACAACAGAGCAGGTTCTTCTGTAAAATATAACCTTAACATGCAGCTTTCAATAACGCTGTATTACAGTTTAACTGTCAGGAATGACAGATAAAAATAAGTAATAAAACATACAGATACAGATACAGATAATACAGATTCTGACCACAGTACCATCAAAATGATCTTGAAGCTGTAATTTTAAGGTAAACCTGTTATATAATGTGGCTTTAAAGTTTCTGATTCCAAGCATTCTGAATGAAACCTTTTAAAGGTGTAAAGTGAATGATTCATAATGAATTCAAATACCTAAAATGACCTCAGACCTCTTTGGGTCTTTGTGTCTCCAGCTCCATGATCCACGTCACAGATCCATAGTGCAGCACTGCTGTTAAACTGGTCAGTCGGCACCATGACTGAAGATAAACTCACTTTTTCTTCCTCACAGAAAGGTGTGTCTGAGGACAGAGATAAGGCCCAGCTCTCCTCGGCTGTCAGAGAGGAGGTGTCTGATTGGCAGCTCTCCTCTCTGAGATCAGCAGAGGACGACGCGGCAGCTCTTGATCTCACCTTCGGTGGGACGCTGGATCGATCGGAGATCACTCACCTGTTTCTCAAACATGACGTTCCACTGAAACTCCCAACATTTTCTCTGCTCCTCCAAATGTTTTCTAACAAAAATGATCCAGTCCAGGTAAGCTAGCAATAATAGTTTGACACGCAACAATTTCTTTGTTTAGTATTACAAGCTACACAAAGGGTGGGGATCTAAAAAGAGAAATGTCAGTCAGAGTGACGATCCAACCCACTAGTCAAGAGGACAATATCTGGATACCTGCTGGACAGATGACTGTGAAATGCTGTGCAGAGCACAGACTCCAATGTCTACATGTTCAACACCGCAAGTCATGACAAGATTGCTTTAAAACCAGGATTGTGATACATCCTGCGCGGTCATCTGATGATCCTGGGAGACTTCATGACATTAGTTACAGGGAGAACATTGTAAATATGAAGTAACTGGATGGGAGGAAATCATTGCTGAAAGGTAGTGACAAAAATAATAATTTTAAAGCTGCGGTCATCTATCAAAAACTGAAAGTAAAGATGGCGCAGGATTTCTTCCTCACTCGCTGACTGGGGTGCTCCTCAGCAGCAGTTAGACCTGTGCTGCCCCCAGTGGCCATAACCTTTATTACAATGAGTAGATTAGAATAGCAGCCTGACTCTGAGCTTGGATCCAGGCTATCCTGAAGTTTAATATGGTAATGTAGCCTACAAGCATGTTCCATATTGAAGTACAGTTACCATGCTAACTGTATGCATGTTAATACGCGTACATGCTGTAAGCGTTAAATCTTGCGTGTTGGCCTGTGCATATCAACTAGCTTTAGAATTTGATCCCATCAGAAGATACATTCTAATAGACATTAACATGTTAAAACCCAGTCAGCTTGTTAACATAATACTATACTTAACTTCACTTACTAGCTTTCCCAGGACTTTCAACTGCATCTCAAGGTCTTCCTCAGCAGGTAGAATTTGTATGTGTGTATTACAGTCTGAAGCTATGGTCACATGATGACAGATGGCCTTTAAGTTCCTCGTAACAGCCTCGTGCAGCTGCTGGAGTGATTGTAGAGTGTCATTGTTTTCTTGAAATAATCCACCGAATGCTTTGCATCATATATTTTCAGAGCAACTGATTTCACTTGAAGTTGTGTATGGCATTCATTCCAGTTATTCACCTTGTATTGTTACAGATTCATTACAGAAATCTCCTACAATTCATTAGAAGTTCTGCATTCCCTGAGGAGCTCCACTGTCAGTGAGGTGAATCCAGTCTTCAGCTGTGAGGTAAACTATCATCAGATTCAGTATCTGCTCTGTGCACATGAACCAAAGATCCTTTCACCTCTCTGCAGCTTCAGAGGAGCTCAACAAGGACAAAGCGTCTTCACGGCTATCACATCATGAATCTGAGCACGCTGACAATCGAGCAAGAGCTAAACTCATCCGGCCACAGCTCAAAGGACTGGAAGTATAATGTTGTGATAGAAGTGATTGTGTGTGAGTGAGGAGATCTGTCTACCTATGATCACCACACGGCTTTCATTTGGAACACAGTTTTATCAGAAGCAATTTGGTGCTGACTGTCTTGTCAGACAGGACCCACGGATCAAACCACAAGTCCTGCACAAAATGACCAACCCACTCTGAGCTACAGCCAGCGCTTATGTATGAACACCTGAAAAGAATGTGCAGCAGTAGTTAGTGTCAAATATGATTGGATGTACAGTATGTGATCTACTATATAGACAGTCAACTGTTTTTCAACCACTTAGTGAGTTAAGAGTCTTCATTCACCCTTTCATATTTATTTAGTCTTTCTTTTAGTGCCATGTCACACTTTGTGTGTACATGAAGTTAATAACTGAAGTGCAACACACACCTGCCATGTTGCACCGTGTGACGCACAACAATTGACGAGTGTATGACACAGCAGATGTGTGGTACAGACAGGAGTCAGAGTACTAATGTAGGACCAATGTAGGTAACACACGTGGTGGAAAACCAGACAGCAGGAGCCTGATTCCAGACCTCTGAATCTGCATCCATGTGTCTGACTTGTTCAGCCCGTTAAAAAGGTGTGGGGTTGTACTCATTGTTGACTGGCCAATCAAAGCTTTGCAGGCTAAAGAATGAGGACGTCATCTCCTAACATACAAGCCCAATTCCCAAAAAGTTGGGCCACTGTGTAAAAACTAAAATAAAAACAGAATGCAATCATTTTCAAACTGTGTTTACCAACAACAGTTTTCTGAAGTGTCCCTGAGCTCATGTAGTCATATCCTTCATACAGTCATGTGTTCACAAAGTGGTGAACCTCACCCCATGTGATAAGCTGTCTTACATAATAACTCTGATTCTTATTCAAATAAAAGTTACCAGCTCCTTGCTGTGGATGACACACCATGGATGTAGGCCAATGATCTGACTCGACATGTACTAACTTCATCAACAGGGTGTGGAGAAGTTACAGTTCTGGCGTTAACTCAGACGTCTACCATTTATTTTTTATTGCATATCTCTATAGAAGTTAGCATGCTAACCAGCTAGCCCTGGCCTTTCTGTCTCCTAAAAAGTGATAGACTGACTTATTCTTGTACCCATTTCCAGTGTTAAACTGAAAAATATAACTATACACCTTCTGAATTCAAGTTTGTTTGGAGTGACCTTCAACAGGTGACATATGTTACACACACGACATCACGCACAGAGTTTAACAAACATAAGCCTCACAGTTTTTAAAGTAAATAGCACACAGTGTAATTGTTGATAGGACCCCTTAAATTGCAAAGGTCAGTTTTACAGACCTGTATATTTTCCATCTATGGTGCTGACAATGGCCACTGGGACAAACTGGCAGCTTGGCTGGTCGGTGGCATCTTATTCAGCTTTTAAAGGACACGCATCTAGCAACCACCACAGCAGCTTCTGTGCTGACTGAAACTGACATCAACTGGGAAGATAGGTAACTCACTTCTGATCAGTTCGGGCAACGTATAAGGAAAAAAAAACAGACACTGGCAAATGTGAAGATGACATCAGGCTGAGTGACAGCAGAGCAGAGCAGAGCGTCCATGTGTGGCCTCTTCACAGAGCGTCATTCAGGAGTGCACACAGACATGCTAAGGACATCGACCCACACGACACAACACACTTGTTTGCTTTTTTCTTTATTTTTTTGTAGCTTTTTTTTTTATATTTAAGATTTTTTTCCCTTTTTTCTTGCTATCTCTGCTTTTGGCACTACATACTTAGGGTGACATGTTAGATTGTTTTTAAAACAAACGTCTATTCAAAGCCTTCATCTTGTGGCAAGCAAAGTATGAATACAGCTAATAAAAATAAAGGTTTACATTTTTCCTCCTTACTTTACACATAAAATAAAAACACTTTTTTGGACCCCCTCAAAAATGGGGGTATTAAAATATTTGACATTTGTATCACAAATCAATGTAATGACACAAAAAATAAAACATAAAAACTGTACAAAAATGATAAAATTCATCTTAAAAATTCTTCGTGATCAAATGATGCAAAGGACATAATTTTGATTTTGTTATGTTACTGACCATAAATCTGAAAGGAGAGACGCTAGTTTACTTCTTCTGTTGGATGAAATTCAAATTTACTTGATGTCGGACATGTGGGACCAGTGGGAAGTTCGGATTTGGATGAACCACAGAACCTAATGGAGGGAGAGAATTGTGTCAAAGTCAGTGCAAACGGACATCTTGCGATTATCGACTTTTCCCAGCAGCCACAAATAAACTGCATCATGTCTGACCTTGTGCCACGAAGGGTTTGCTGGGTTGGTAGCCTCCGTTGCCCTGCTGGATGAAGCTCTGAGGCATTCGGTAGGGCCAGGATGGCGACAGGGCATACTGTGGTGCTTTATTGTGCTCCCATAACCGGGAGCCTTGGCTCATACCTACAAGCTGGGCTGAGTGGCCTGACTCTGCAGAGACAAGATCAAAACACACTCGAATAACTCACAAATAAGGAGAAGTTCAAGCACAGTTCTATGGTTCCTGTATATCCAAAAGGGACAGTGGGTAATATGTAAATGAGTTAGGAAAACTCTTAAAATGTGCTTTCTGTATGTCTGACAAGCAGTGCAGTCCAGATCAGACTGAACGTGACGTCACTGAATACTTTGGATGGACCTTCTAGAGAACAAGGCCACATCGCAAATATTTCTTTTTAATTATTACTCGGTTACTATGGAAAAAGGCAAAGAACTACTGTTTACTATAGATCTGGACCTAAAATCATTTGATAGTATAATATAAGTGACTGTACATATAATTTCCTAATTACATGAATCTTTAGAGACAGAGAAACAGGACGACACAGAGACAGAGTCACACACACAGACGGTGCCACCAAAGTTCACCCAGTGAATACCTGACTTGACTACAGTGCCATTGCCCATGAGTGACCCAGCTTGTGCCAAGTGGTTGTGCCAGTGTCCTTCCCGTCCTGGCCCACCGATGCCCAGCTGTCTCCCTGCCGGCTGGGCAAAGATGATACTGGGGTCGTTCAGGTTCATGGGGCTGGGGTTGCCCCCTGAGCCTGTGGGACTCCCATTCCCCGATGCTGAGCGCAGGGCGAATTTCAGGCTGGGCGGGGAGGGGGCGGCGGTGGGAGAGGACGTGCTGAGGACAGGTCCGTGGATGGGCCAGGAGGTGGAAGGGATGTGGACTGCGTGATGAGGCTGCCCCTGGGAGTGGTGTGACTGGTGCTGGTGGGAGGGAATAAGTCCCAGTGCAGTGAGCGCCCCTGGGTGGTATTGGCCAGGATGGGAGGTCGGGAAGCTGAAGAGAGACACTGGGGGGACCTGGGGGTGAGCAGGCTGCTTTGAGGGACCAGGGCAACTGGTCTTACTGAGGGAGGTCTGGGGGGAACTCGTGGACTGGGAGGAACTCTGGGGGACAACTGCAGGCTGCGGGGAGTAGGGCGGAGTCTGGCGACTGTCGGACTGTTGAGAAAAAGAAACAAAGAATTAGAAATCAACAATCAGACTTTGTTTACACATTCAAACATGAATTCTATTCACTGGTGTGCAGTAGTGACACGGCTTGACTGAGGAAACCAAAACATTGTGTGCACCATCATCCACTTGTACTCATGATTTTTCACTTCCACGGCCCAACATATTAAATCCCCTTCACTTCCTATGTATTTGAAAGGAGGCAGAAATCTCTACGGGTGCAAAGTGAGGAAATATTTTGAGAGTTTTTTGCAAATCAGGTAAACCGACCCCTGTGCAGTGTCTAACCATTGTACTCACACATTCTGAGGGCTGTCTGGTCCGTCCAGGACACTCTGCAGCTACCTGGGGAATGGGGATGGACTGGGAGCTCACTAATGTTTGTACCACATGAGGAGCTGGAGAAGAATGAAACACCAGAGAAGCAAGTTTATTTTCACTCGGTAAAGTTAAATATTTCTAAATATATGTGTGTGTGCTTGTCTTCACTCTCGGTTCGTTGCTGTCAGTTAACCTCTGGGACATGGACTCTGTGGATACCTGGTGCTCCGGCGCTTCTCTGCTTGAGGTGGCGGTACTCAGGACAGTCCCTCCGTACGTGACCCGTGTCCCCACACTGAAAACAACGTCTGTCCTTTGGCTCCCGCTCCTCCTCTTTAACGTCCTCATCTTTGTCATTTTCCTTCTTCTTAACCCTGGCAGAGAAAATGTTCAAGGAGGAGTGAATAAACCAGATACATCCCGTACAAACAATGGATGTGTCAACATACACACAAGGAGCATTACAACAGTACAGACTCCTAAATATCAGAGACTTCTGTTTCCTTTCACTGAGAACACCTTCAGCCACACCGAGTTAACAAAAAAAGGTCTGGTTTTAATTAAAGAGATAAAGATTTAAACAGGATTCCTGTATAAATAACCAAAGGTCTTTGTGAAACCAGCTTTAAATCCTAAGAAGTACACACAGTGACTGCACACATATTCAAGGCTCAGCAAGCCTGAGCCCAGAGACTCAGTATTTTTCTTACTGGGAAAATCTAAGCAACAGAAAAAGAAAATGTCACTCGTTGGAAAGTCTACCAACAACTAGATGTGAAGCCATAAGTGGAAAGCTACAGTGGTGCAGTACAGTTTAATACTCCCTAAATAACTCATCTCATAAAGGCACTTAATGAAGGCATTCATCTAAGCATTACTTATGTGGTCCTGTTGCCATGGCAGCCACATGCTCACTTTCACCTTCTCATTTATTTTTTAACGACATCTTAACAGTGTATGTGTGATGCATAACGCAGCAGTGCTCAAGATAATGATGCTTTAAAAAAAGGCTCACTGAACTGAAAACACACTTCTCAGTGCTTTCTTTTAGCTTTCCTTTGAATTCTACCAGGGTGACAGAAACATTTCCATGAATGAAGAGAACAACCTGCGTCTCTTTGGACAGTCCTTCATGTAATGTCCAATCTTGCCGCAGATCCTGCAGCATCTGTCATTAGGCGCCAGCTCGCCGTCTGTCAACACCTTTGAGTCAAAGAAGTAGTCCTGCAGCAGAGCACAACAGAAACAGAAGCTAATTTAGACAAGAACGTTCAAAATCTTAACCTTTTGTGCAGTTTGTTTGAGCCATGACTGACGTACCACTTCAGTGCCGGGGATGGGGTAGAACGGAGTTCCAAACAACTTTCTCCCGTTAATAAACGCCTTCATGATGAAGTTTGTCACTAGAGGAAGCAAAGGAGGAACATTTTCACAGGTGTAGAGGCAGCTGAGATCACACGATCAAAACCAGAGGGCACAGAATCTTAGCTTTTGAAACACAACACCTGCTTCTTCATTCAAATATCAAACAGTCAGAAACTGGAAAAAGGGAAAACACCTCCGACTCAGCATCACGAGAGAACGACTCAGTCCCAAACTTTTCTATGTTATCTTATAAAAGTATGTTTTTACTAAAGCACTTACTTTTGCGAGAAACTCCAGCACCAAGATTATGATTCAAATCGAAGGGATCTGAGGAGAAGAGCAGATGAGTGAGCAGAGAGAAGACGACTCTGGTGATAACAGTCAGAAGCAGGTAAAGACAGAGGACAAGCACATCCGTGTGAGCACCTTCAATCGCGATGCATTTACTGGTCCACTGTTTCTCAAAGGTGGTGAGGCGTTTCCTTTGGCGGATGCTGATGACGTGCTCTTTGAAGTCAAATTCTTCTGTGTAAAAGCGCAGGAGCCCCAACCACAGCTCTCCCACTGACTCTGTGTTGGGCTGCAGCTCCGAGAGCAGCCGACGCTGTGTGGACAGAACACATTTAGGTATAATATTATAATGAGAGACATGTGACAGGAGCCAGATTTGGACTGCTGACAGATAATGTGAAGTAATTCAACACTGTCCCAAGTTTCAGGAGACCCCAAGGAGTGCAAGTAAACTCACCAGATCCTCAAGGTCATCACAAAAGAAAGCATTCCAGCCGTCTACCATCCGCTGGGGAACAGTCGACCCGTCAAAGATCTACAAAGACATCGTACAGAGCTATTTACTTTATTCCACTCAAAGCGACACACTCCTTTGTGTTTCAGGCAGAGGTCATTTGAGTTTAAAGGGATGGTCATTAATCAGCAGCTGGTACCTCCTGCAGGACAGGAATGACTGGCGGCTGCCTCTGCTGCAGGAAGTAGAGCACCATCAGGATGTAAGCATAAGACGAGAGGCTTCCTCTGGACGCATCCCCAATGTCGCAGCGCTGTGAGCACAGGGGGAGGTGAGTTATACAGTGAGAGCATAGTGTGCGAAATTCATGCCTGCTACATTTTGACAAGACAACGATCTAAAAACTTTCAAACCCCTGAGGGGAAGACTAGAACAGAAAACTGCAAACTGGATCGTCCAGAAGCAATCAGCTCAGGATTACTGTATCAGTTTCACATACCTTTGCAAAGACCTTCATCGTGTATCCCAGGAACTGCACACGTGGATCCAGCGCTGCGTACGTAGCCAGCATTCTGGTGTTGTGTTGAGCCTACAGAGACGACCCGTCCAACGTCACTCATTCAGCACTTAAATAATAGCAGTGAAGGCAGGTTCTGATGTGAGAGCCTTGCTCACTCACCAGGGTGTTATAAAGGCTGATGTCTCCCTCCAGACCACTCTGTCTGTGTTCAAACTTCACAATAGGCACTTTAGCTGTTGTGATAGGCAAGATGTTCCTCAGACCTGTGATGTTGAGAAAGGGAGAGATCACAGCCATTCAGATTCAGTCCTTGACACACAGACAGGAGATAATCAGTGAATTGCTAAATCACCTGTATGCTTCTTCAGCACTTTTGCAAGGCCTTCAATGATCTCTTTGCAGTTGAGCTTCTGTTCAGACAGATCAAAAATTACATGGAACAGAGACAGAACATAAGGGTCACACTGAGGAGGCGTGAGTTGAATTAAACAGCAGTGTGAGTGTGTGTGTGTGTGTGTGTGTTTCGTCCGCCTACCTCTGCAGTCTCATGGCCCTCCAGAGTCATGCAGATGTCAAGGTCACTGTCACGGAAGCCGAACCCATTCTTGGAGGAGCCAAACAAGCAGAGCTGAGCCTTATCTGTGAAATGACACACAGAAGAAGAAATTTCAATCTGAAGGTGAAACACATTCTGTATCATTATCAGAGATTTTCAAATAACAGTAAAAGTCTGTTCAAACAGCAAGTCATGCAACAGTCATGTCGTACTCACCATTGTACTCCTTCCTTATGAACCTCTCCAGGCTGCCGAGGATCTGCTCCCTCTTCTGCTGCTCGGCATGTGTAGGTGACAATTCATCTGCCAACAGCAGAGCATTTATTCAGTCACACAGAGCGCCAACGATTCGTCGATTGATTAAGCGGTTTAATTTGTTCAATTAAACTAAAGGATTATTGCATTCGAAATTCTAAACGCAGATTCATTTGAAGTCATTCTACAAGCAAAGAAGTGCTCATGTGAACGGTTCACTATTTTCAAAACAGATGAGATCAGATTCAATAATCTAAATGTCAGTTTCATATTGGTAAATAATATGAGCCAGTGCCAGCTGTTGCTCAGCATATTCAATGTGAAGAGCAGGTAAGACTGCACCTGACAACTTACAGTAGCACAGTTTGCAGAGGCCATCGAGGATATCTCTGAAGTGGTCGTTCATGGGAGGCAGCGGCTTCAGCTCGATCTTCTTGAAGTCTTCAGGACACTCGTCCTTCAGGTGACCGTCTCGTTTGCAGATGCTGCACACGACAGTTGGAGGCTGGAACGACAAAGTTCAAAGACCATAAATGAATGGACCAATGAGATATGAAGGCTTTTATCAACACAAACAAGTGCAAGATCGTGGCATAAATAAAAAAAAAACTAAAATGTTGTAAACATTGTGCACTAGTTACAGAACATCACTGTGACAAAACAATCTGTCCCATAATGCTCTCCACCAACCACTGAAGCTAATGTCTGAACTGTCACCGTGTGTCAATAAACCCATACAGGCCCTCCTTACATGGAAACACCTCATGTGGCATGAAGCCATCAATGATTGAGGTGAGATGATGCTTCTTCTGTACTGCAGTTATAAAAGTGGAAAATCTTGAAATCTACTATTTATTTTTTTCAAATTAGCTCCATCACACTGTGTTCAGGAGCAATACACAATATTATTACATGTAGGATTTTATATTATTAGTATCTTAAAGTAATTCTTGATTTCATGCTCCTGACTCTATAAAAACATGCACACAAAGGGTGAATGCTGTTCACCATAGTTACCTTCCCCCCAGTGAAAATCATCTTATCAAACACATAGTGCAGATCTTCTGATGTAACAGATCCATCCTTATCTGAAACACTGCTCTCCTCCTCCTCCTCCTCCTCCTCCTCGTCCTCCTCCTCCTCCTCCTCCCCCTCCTTGTCACTGTCCAGCAGGCCGTTGGGGGAGAAGGACGGTTTGTTCCCCTCACTGAGAACCATGTCCATGAGGCTGGCATCTAAACTCATCTCATCCTTCTTTGTGGACGGAATCGAACCATCTTCATCGTCGCTGTCAGGCTCCTCGTCCTCCTTCGGCCCTTGGTGGCCTCTCGGAGCGCTCTGACTTTTTTCACCCTTCCCGTCGTCTTCTTCCTTCTTCTCGACATCTTCCACTTTTGCTCCTTGTTTGCCTGCCTTCTTGCCTCTCTGGCGGCCCCCGGTGCCTCTTCTCTGGGGGCAAGCAAAGTATTTGTAAGCTGTACGGAAGCGCTCCTGGATGTACTCAAAGACCATTTGGCTGTTCAAGCTTCGTGCAACATTCCTCTTCAACGCAAAAGGATCTAAAAAAAGAAAGACACAGAGAGTGAATTTCAGATTCTTCTCCAGACCTGTAGGGTGAGTTTTCCAGCAGAGAGGTATCTCACCCTCAATAGCGAGCCTGCGACGTGGCCAGTTCTTCACTTCCCTGGAGAGGAGCTCTTTTAAGCGGATGCTGATGATGTATTCTTCAAGAGCAAATTCCAGTGTGTAGAAACGTAAGAGCTCCAACCACAGCTGGCCCAGCGACACACCTTTACCCAGGTCCAGAGTTAAGCGGGTCTTTAAGGGAAAGCAGCAGAGGGTAGAATATGAAATTTCAATCAAAGGCGATCTAAACGCTTCGATATGGCCGTACGCTGTAGTGACACTCACCAAGCCTTCTGAGGCGTGATTATCATCAGGCTTCTTGGGCTCTGGTTTGGGTCGGCCTTCTCCTCTGGCTTCGCTGCGGTTCTCCCCTCGTCCGTCCGTGGAGCTCGGAGGTCTGCGCTCCCACCGGACAAACATGTCCAAAGTGATTCCAGTTAGATGATACTCATCCACGCGTTTCACATCAAAGCCTTCGATCTGAACGAGGAGAATGAAGTCAAACAAACACGACATTTTTTAAAGGCCAGTTTAACTCCACAGCTCCTAATATCCATGTTTTTGTGCTGTACGGTCATGTTGTTGGTGGTGAGCAGGAGACTCACTGTGCTTGGTCATCTGACTGCTTGTGTTGCTGCCTATTTCAGCATTTATGAGGCCTGTAATTTTCCCTTTTTAGATACATTATTTTTAAATGATTACATGAAGAATATTTGCCTCCGTATGAATGAATTTCCACACTTTACAAGAGTGTGGACCTACAGCCCAAAGAATACAGCCAAAACAAGAAAACAAATCATGGAAAAACACTTTGTGATTGGATGATACGCATCAACACCTCACGTTTTATCTGGCCTGCCCACCGTGCATTTCTGGAGGACAGCTTCGAGTAGCTCTGAGCAGATAAATGCTCTACATTACTGAGTGATCACTGCTGGGTGTGGTTGCAGGTGCACACCCAGAAGTGATGCTAAACAGACTTAAAATGTTCAACCAGAGAGGGCAGTTTTTCAACTTGGTGTTAAATTACTCTTCAACGTGGAACTTCAGGAAACCTTTGTTCATCTTAATGACATCTTTCCTATTCTTCACTCTGAGACCACACAGCTTCCCACAAAACCACATCACTGCAAGCACCATGAGGCACAAGCAGTCTGAAGGCCTAAAGACGGGAATCTTTACCTCGAGGAGGAGAAACATGCTTCCACCTACACTCATGCAGACATTGCGGATGGGTTCTTCCTGGTGGTGGCTGTGCACTAAAATATAACTTCTAGTTCATTTAAAACCACTTTCTAACAGTGGTGCCACAAACGATAAATGCAATCTTAGTTAAATGGGTCAATTTATATCGTCATGTGACTATGAATATGAATTTTACATCTTAAAGAAATTAATGATTTGCGGCAGCTTCACATTTTCCTCAGTATTATGCAAATGCATGCAGCATAGTGTTAAAAAAAATTCTAATGAGATCATCTTAACAGCAGTGAAAGGATGATTTTTCTGTCATGTTTTTTTCTTGAACTGCTACGAAAAGACAGACACACGTTTCCATCCACATCTTGTGTTAAAGCCATGTTTCCCTACACAGACCTGATCCGTGTCGTGTGGGAGTGTTTTTCACAAAACATGACACAAGACGCAGATGAAGAATGTGGGTCATCCTCTGCATTACATAAAACGAGAAGACACTGTCTGCACTACCCAGGCTGTTACACTGTGTGTTTCCTAAGACAAGGCTTAAACACAAAAAAAGCTGAAAAAAAAAAGACAGAACCCTTTACTTTCCCTAAAACAAAAAACAATAAGTTGGGATAATGCACCAGAAATAATGGGAAGTAAGTAGGTTGGCACAGACACAAGTAAACTTTTCATGTATTTATCAACATCAACCATATCTCATTCAAAGGACATGTTATCAAGGAGAGATAATTCAAGTTTAGTACCAGAAACAAGATCTGATAAATCAGAAAATCTTTTGTGCTTTTGTGCAATCTTATGAGCAGGTTCTGTGAATCACATGTTCTCTTTTCGAATTTGAATGACAGGGCTCAGGTGTGTATATCTGTGTGTATCTGAAGTGACAAAGGTTCAGGAGTAGAGGTTATATGTGTATTAATGTCAGTTACAACAATTGTCTTTATCAAAAAATAAGTTAGTTCAAAACAGGTCTCTGTTTCTCGTGTGTGTGGAAGAGGACTGTGAGGGGAGCGCTCTTGCGGATAAGGCGGCAACAATGAAGTGCAACATTTCCAGTTGGGACCTTTTTTACATCATACATGTCATTTTCAATCTCTCTCTCCTCATGCCATCACTCTCCCGTCAACTAGCTAATGAATGCACAAAATGCTCAAAAGAATGCATTAAAAAAATCATTTTCTTTCTGCTGAGAGGGGCGCACACTGAGCAGTTCTTTTCCAGCGAGAGTGGAAAACACTTGACCTACCCAGCGGCCCAGGTAGACAGGGAGGATGGGCTCTTTCCTCTGCTGCAGGAAGAAGATGACCATGAGGGCGAAGGAGTATGAAGGGATGCCACCTTCAGCCTGGCAGTCGATGTGACACAGCTACAGAGATGAACACATGAGGAAAAGATTTCTTTCAGGTAGTCTGCATGTCAGCCTCAATGCACACTGCAAAACTGAAATCAATTTCTCCAATTAGAAAATCCTCACTCATTATAGTCTAAACATTAAGGATCAAACAGAGATGTGCTTTATTTAAAAAAAAAATTCACAAGCATTGCAACTTCAAAGCATTAAATTGTGGTCTGTCAGCATTAAATTCAGTGAGTCCAGTATCAACATATTAGTTGTAGACTGTGTGCTCTAATTAGTAAGACGCTCAAACAAACCAGGTTGCTAAGACTTGAGATACACTAACTATTTTGGAAAAGTCCAACCTGCGTAGGAACAAACATAGAAAGGAGATTTTTATCATTTCTTCTTTCAGCTGAGGAGACTGCCGCAGTCTTACCCTTGCCCAGTAGCGGAAAGCCAGCACCAGTGGAACCAATCTGGGCTCCAGTTTAGCCAGGGCTGCCAGATGATTGGTGGTGAGACAAGCGACGTCATTACCTGCACTCACTTTACACATCAGGCCGCTGCACAGACACAGAGGTGAAAAATCAAACACATAAAATATTTAAAAGCATGATAAACTACACAATACACACTATCACTGAAGCAACCCTCAGCCATAAACTCCCTCTCTAGACAGGTGATTTAAACATTCATGACTAAACTGACAAAAATATGCAGACAGAAAAGTTTAAAAAAAAAAAAAACTGATGCTTTTAGACCAACACTCACCTGCAAACATCCCGACAGAATACGGCAGGAACTTTGGCATGAAAATCTGACTCAACCTCAGAAAATTCAGCTGAAGAGAAACAGAATAAAAAAAAACACAAAATGACCTCAAAGAAAGTTGCACAGACACAAAGTAACTGCAGAACTTTTGCATAAAAACTGAATTACACAAAGTGGGATTATTGAGGTCAAAGACCAAGCAGGTAAGGAATTTCCGAACAATGTGTTTCTTCTTAAATTGCAAATGTTAGCAGACCTGAGAAGCAACAGGGCACAGCCAGTGATTCCAGACAAACAGAACAGTGGATTTATGCAACTTAATGACAATTAATCACGTCCAGACTCCAGAAAGCATTTACAAATCACCAAACAGAACCTACGGCTGTTCTTAAGGATTTCCAGCACTTGAATCAAGACCTCGGGTTGTGTCATCTGAACAGAAACAAAAAAAAAAAAAAAAAGTGACCATCAATTAGACCAAATGTCAGTGCTGATTTACAATGTCTTATGTTACAGAGAAAGCGCATCACTGTTTTGTGAAACAGCAGAGGCAGACTTACAGAGGAAGGGTGAGTGACGTCGATGTTGATGTCACTCGTTTTGAAGGCAAAGCGGGTAAGACATGAACCATAGAGACGGAGAGAGCAAGCTGTAAAAGCAAACAGAAGATTACATATGTTCACTGAGGATAAGCAAGGTCTAACTTCAGTATGACTTGAAACTCTAATGTTTCTCAATGCATTTCCTCTTTGTTCACAACTCACTGCAGGAAATAGAAATCAGGCTGAGTGACAGCGCAGCGTACAACCTGAGAGGTGCCTCTTGATGATCTCCTCCATCCTGATGACCACTGCCTTCCGAACCTCAAAGTCCTCCTCTGAGACCCCTTGCTGCCTGGCTGTTTCTAGGACGGCTGCGTCCACGGCCCTGAGCTGGGCGGCGGAGGCGGGCGGCAGGGCGCGCAGCTCATTCTCCTCCTGTTTTTCCTGATGCACCACAGCCAGAACATGTAAAACACTTGAGTCTAAACCCTTACTTTAAACCCCTTCAAAAGAGCGTGAATAAAGCATGAGTGACAACGCAGACTTAAATTTTCCTTTACCATTATGTTCTTCTTGTGTCTCTTCTCCTTGATGTGTTTGTGTGCTCCTTGAATGTTCTCAATGTGCACAGAACAGAGCTTGCATAAGTATTGATAGTTTGGGTACTCCGGGGACTGCTGCGAGAACAAAGAGAGGCAAAAGCACTCAGGTTATGCATGTTTTCTCCCTGTTTCTCAATGGGAAATTTGGGGATTTGTGGTTTTATCCTCTGCCCGATCAACTGTTAAAGCCCACCTGCACATGCTGGGTGGAAATAAAATCAACAAATCCCCAGTGCAAGAAAAACAGACAGGGCAAAGTGAAACATTATTGTCCTTAGATATCAAAATAAGTCAAACTTCTTTCATTTTGTCTTTACAAAAAAAGGCCGTGCAAGAACTTTGGCTACACGTGATTCAGATATACGATCGCATTTGGGTTGAAACCCAAAAATAACTGACATTTAACACAAAGTCCTAGAGTGTTAGAACCTCTTTAGATTTGAAGTCTCTAGTGTATTTTGACTTTGTCTGTCAGTTATAAATCCATTTATCAATCTATCAACGTATCAGTATACTTGCTGGACCCATATTGCAGCAGCTGATAGGAGCTGAGCCATACATTTTCTGTATATGAAGCACGGGCAGATTGTTTCCTTACTTTCAACAGTCGGTGGATGTAGTCTCTGTAGAGGCGCTCCTCCGCCTGTCGGAGGCCCAGCTGTTGCTCTGTCAGCAGTCCTTCCTCCACAGGGGGCCTCACCTCTATGCCCTCTTCAGCTGGCTGATGCATCAGTGCAGCAGCTCTCACCCCTACAAACAACAAAGACAAAGCCGTTAACCAGAGATACATTTGGTGGAGAAGATAGAATCACTTCAGGAAAAACATCCTGCAAAATCACCATGGGACTTTTCTTTTGCTGGAGCTACAATCGAGCTCTTGGCCTGCTCTGTGAGGCCTTTCTCAGGTGTACAGGGCACTGCAGGAGAGCAGGTGTCTCTGTTTGCTGAGGGGCTGCTGTCTGCAGAAAGAGACACCCTGGAGTCAGGAGCCTGTGCCACCAGCTGCTGTTGGGAGCTTGCCACTTTTCCTTTCCCTCTCTCCCCAGAGCTCGTTCTTCCAGTCAGTCTGCTCAGCCTGGAGGGCCGTCCTCTCCTCTTGTCCTGGGGGATATCTGTGAAAGTCTTGCCCGGCCCACGGCTTCCTATATTATGCTCATCCTTTGCGGTGTTGAGGTTTTCGTGTCTGCGGGGTGCAGACTCAGTACGCTCTCTCTGCACAGGAATCTCTTTCTTTGACTTCTCGCTGGACAAAGCTTTGGCTCCTCTGGGTTGGGACTGTTTGCCTGATTTGACTGGACTTCTGGACTCATCCATCCCTCCTGCCCTGCTGCCCTGCTGCTCCTGTCCCTGGTGGAGTCAACACCACACTGAGGATGACCAGGGAGGCAGGCCACCTAAAGTCTAGGTAAAAAAAAAACAAAAAAAAAAAACAGAACTATCAGACTAATTCGCAAAATTACTCTACAAAAAGCAATGTGATAGCCTGCTGTGTGAAGAAAGTCAACACAGAGGTCTTACACTACAGATGTCATGGTCAACTAAAATGTTCTACAAGTCACGACAAAGCTATGAAAAGTACTTAAAGGTCTGATTGCTGTTCATACAGTATTGATGCAACTTTAGAAATTATTATTAAAATAAAAACTGGTTTCAATTGACTGTTTTGGCTTTGAGAACATGATCTTTCTCATGTAAAGTACACACACCCAACTTACCCAGTGTACTAGAAATAAAATAAAACCAAAAAAGATGACAAGAAGTGCTACTTTTAATGATGAAGCCACAATAGCAAAGACCTTTTAACTTTTCAATTTAAAAGTATTTAAACAAAGTCTATGTTTTGCTTTTTAGGAGTTTTCGTTCCTTTTCATCCTTCACACCATTCACATCATTACCACGTGTCTGTGTGATAGAAAGTTTTTTTAAATCAGTGCATATTTGTAAAAAACGCAATCATTATCTATTTTAACTCTTTTCACAGGTAAACTCGATGTTGTATCTTATCTTATTTATTTTCTCCGTTAACGAGTGAATTGTTTGGTAAATAAAGTGCCTGAAAACATTGAAAAAAGTCCATCACAAATTCCTAAATTTCAAGGTGATGTCATCAAATTGCTTCTTTTTTCACCAGTCCAACAACTCCAGATATGAGAGGATTGTCACAGCCGAGGCTGGAAGCACAGAACGATCGGCATGTTCGATCAGTGTCTTCAACAGCTGATGCAATTAATCAAATCAAATCAAAACGCTGAAGATTAACTTTCTGTCCACTCATTGATTAATCCTTTCAAGTCTGGTGTTCCACATCAAACAATGGCAGTAACATCACACCGCAAGTCAAAAGAAAGCCTAAAGGTGAGTTTTTAAACAGACGCTGAAAAGTCTCGATTAACATTCTTGTTCCCATCCTCCGATATGAGAATCACACAGTTTGACTCCACGCCTGCAGAAAGCAGCGGCGCCTTACTTGTTTTTTGATAGACTGAGCAGCATCGAATCTGTGAAGCTTCAGGCTCTACCAAAGACATACATTATAAATTACAACCATAATACAACCCATGAAGTGAAGGGCAAGTCTTTATATACCAAAAAACTAACTTTTCTTTATTCCAGACTAGCAGCAGCTCCCTGATGGCACTGTAAAGTTTAGGGGAAACCTGTGAACGGTGCAAATTCTGTGTATATATCATGAAAGCTCCTTGACCTCATTTCGAATACACTCAATTAGCTAATGGCAGTTTTGATAAGTAGTTAATTGCTCAAGTAATTTAATGAGTTTCTCAAATGCGAAAATTTCCTGTTTTTCTCTTTTATATCTCTGTAAACTGAATATCTTTAGATGTTGGGACTGTTAATCTGACAAAACAAGAAAGCAGAGGACTTCACTTTGGCCTTTCAGAGAGTTTGCTGAGTGTTTTTATATATGTATATATATGTTACATTTCAGAGGCTAATTGATTAACCAGTTGATCGAAATAATAAACAGACTAACTGATAATGCAGCGCTTACCATCAATGTATGTGCCATTATATAACACTGAAAAGAAGTAGAAGAAGAAATATCTGAAGCGACAGTGGTGTTTACTGACCTCCTAAACATAAACACACCTCACACGGACAAAGCCAAAATAGACAGTGCAGTGATTATGTGTCCAAGTCCGATGCCCCTTTTAAATGAACACGCCGTAACATTAGCCTCCACGAGCGGTGTTCGGAACTCATTTCGGCTAATGTTAGTATATGTTAAGGCGTCGCAGACATGAGAGACTGGCGTCAACTTGCAGTTAATATTTGGTTCCGTTAAGAGGAAAACGAAACTGAAGGGGGGATAGACTTCGACACAACACTGCGACTCAACGTTAGCTCAACTTCCAAAACAGGTACGAAAAGAGGGCTCACCACGCATGCAGATAGTATCGACTGAAAGAAACGCTCACCATTAAAACCAAAATGTGTTTCCTGTATGATAGGAAGGACTCACGTTGACTTCCTGGGGACTCTTCGCTTAGCCGACTTTGCAGTTAGCTAGCTGTCTTGGTAAGCTAACGTTAACGCTAGCCGCTGTGCCCGGTCGTCCGGCAGAGCTAGCTAACGGGAAATAAATAATACTGGCACACAGTTGCCACACAGCAGCAAGTCATTAAAAACAGAAAGAAATCCCTTCGACCATTACAACACACAAGAGCGCGTGTTAACTTACTTTCGAGCTCTTAAGTTGATTTCGGATTATTGTTTAGCTGTCTCCATGGTTATGTTCTAAATAATGTTTTTCACATCCCACGGCCCTGGTCAAAACAGCAGCCATTGACGCCATGTTACTACATTACCCCGCTGCATTGTGGGAGTGCCCGTGATGATGAGAGGGGCGTGTGACGTGCTGCGTTCAAGGATCGCAAGAAAACTTTTATCAGTTAAGTTCCAAAGTCTTACTTTTCTTTCTTCCGTCACAATATGAAATTTACAACAGAAAAGTTCGGGGACACGAAATGAAAATTACAGATATATTTAGGTAAACTTATAAACAAATTTTAAGAAAAGGGCATATCAATTCGGTTGTCTACTTGGATCCATTCTTAATGAAATTTGGCCAGACAGTGTATTGATTTTTTCGTTGGTGTGTCAAAAAAAAACAAAAAAACAAAAACACAAACTAACAAACAAAGCCCCAATCTTTACCAGCGAGGCTCTTTCCCTTTAATACCCACAAGCAAGTACTTCTTTTCTGGAAAATTATCCAAATGATTTTAGTAAATGTGAATGTGGGAAATAGGCAGACATTTTAAAGAGTTTAAACGTATCATTTTCTGTATCTTTACTTTCTATGTCCCATCTATCCATTGACTGTACATCAAGATAAACACAGCTAGTTGCTGAAAAGGTTCTCCCGTTTCTGCACATGCTGTATCTTGATACAATCATTTGAAAAAAAATAACCAGGATGCTAGGTGGTGCAATGCAAGAGAAAATAAACACTCTGTGAGCCAGTGCATGGGGTTATTTATATATTTTGGCATGCAGTATGTAGGCCATTCACTCAGACCTAAACTACATCTCAGAACACAACATAAGATAGGCTTACCTCAACTAAAGTCTGTGTTATTATTCTCTGGTTAGGAATGTGACATGGCCTAAATTCCCACACAAATGAGACCCAGTTTGTGAAAACTTCTCTTGCAGAGGAGGAGACTTTAGGGTTTTTTTTCTGTATTTTTGGCTTGTGTTCATTTGTTTTCCTCTATAAAGAAGTAGGCCATGGTGTGCAAGCCTTCATTTGCCTAATGAGCTGAGAATGATAGATGCAAATTTTTTTGTTCCAGTTCCAGCACTCCATTATACCTTCAAAATAAAAGCATCCGACTCCTCATCAAGTACACATGAAGTCCAGCAACCACCAAACCCGACACTGGTTGTGATGGAAAGGACTCCCACACCCATTTGCAGGCGTTTAATTTTTTTTTTTGTCAGTTTCTATGGTCTACTAAATTCTATCATATTATAATTTCCATTTAAACTGAAATGACATTTAAAGTTAAATTGTCCATAAAATGAAAATCTCATATTTTTGACTTTCTCAAATATTTCATTGTTTATTTATTATGATGCAATTTATGACAAAAAATATGTAGCACTTAATTGCAAGCTCCGACAGAAGGGTCTAGATGGAGTCTGACAGACTGTCCTGCATCTTTTTCCTAACCTGATCCGAGTACTTTTGAGGCCCAAAACTAACCATCTGAAGGGTGTATCAAGCAGTATTCGTCCTGTAGCTTCTGCCCGTCCTGAAATTTGACCTTTGCAGCACACGTTATTCAGGAAGGCTTTTATTTTGTAAGCGGCGACCGGTGGAAGAAGTGTTGTCCTTACTGTTTGTAACTTGACCGACGGGACGGAGGAGATCCGAAGGACTTTTGCATCAGTGTTCGCGCTGTTGAGTTGGCAGTCTGACTGTAAAGATGCTTCCCGGAGTGCTCACCGTGTTGCTCACTTTATTCAGCTTCAGTGAGAGCAAACAGAAAGACTTTTACACTTTTAAAATCGTGAACAGCAGAGGGAAGTTAGTGTCCCTGGAAAAATACCGGGGATCGGTAAGTTTGGGTCATTAAAGTCTGTGTCGGTGATGTTGGTGTCTTTAACAGGTCTCTCTCCGCATGGCATGAATGAATGTTGCATGGGCATGTGTGTTTCTTTCTTGTCCCTGTTAGCACTTGGTTCGTAGATGTGATAACATAGTGCTTCAGTGTGTCTGCAGCCTGGTCCGGACGTCCCGTCATGTAGCCCCGCTAGCCTACGTGGCAAGAGGCCTGCAGAGCCCCTGCAGCTGCAGGAGCTCCATAGAGTTTTCATTCAAACCAGGTACCGAGCACTGGACCGGATTAGGCTTCATCTGCCCACAGCAGACCGACACTGTACAGTCCTGCAGCTGCTGCAGGTCTTTTTCATCTTGCCTGAGTCTTTAAAGGAGACTGAACATGCAGGATCTGCTTTGCATGTAGGTTTCAACAGCTCATATCAAAAGACATCATTGCAGGAAGTATAACAGAATGAAGAAAAGGCTTTATGTGTACATTTTCCTACATGCTGTGTTTTAAAATAGTCTTATAATCTTGTTTAAATACAAAAAATGTTAATGAATAAAAAAGTAGACCAGAGCTTGTGTAGTTTATCTTAATGAATCCTTTTAAATAGAGTCTCAAAGCATTTCTCCTTAAACACCTTGAACAAACAGAATATTGTCTCCAGTTAAATGTCTTGTTAGAAGCTTCCACATTTCCACAATTACCGTTCGATTACGAGTTACTTGCAGTACTTCAAGCATTTTGTATATAGCGTGCTGTTGTTCGAAGGGAGTTGCTGTTGGGTTCTATTTAGGATCTATAATGTACATAAATCCATGAGGGTTTCAGATACATCACACCTGGAGTTGCTTCATCGTGACACTAGATGTCAGTACATGACGACGGGATCATCAAACGTCAGCCTGCTGTCCCTCTCTGCAGAAATCAAAGAATGCATGTGCTCACCTTTGCACTGATGAGCTGCTTTCCATCCTGAACCTCTTCCTCACTGACTGTGAGCTGAAGCATGAAGCTGTAACACGTCACAAGCATTAACCTTCACTAACATCCTCAACTGTCTCTATGCAGTGTGCCTGTACAGGTCCGCCCACGACCACTTCACTAACACTTAAGAGGAAAAGGTAAACAACGATAGATTCAGTTTGAAATTTTGTTTTTTTTGGAAGTCTACGGTGGTTTTAACCAGTTGAGAAGACTTACTGTTCAGATCCTTAACTAAAAGAACTAATACAGTTTTGTAAGAATTTTATCTGACATTATTAGATGTACAAGCTGAACAATCTGACCTTCTGGCCGTCTGTGATGTGCACAGAGCACGTTCTGAACGTCTTCTCGTATCCTGGGATGTTAACAGCTGGTTCCAGCCTCCCAGTTGCTACTGATGGTTGTTTTATGACTCTCGGGTCTGTTTCTGTAGTGTTTTCATGGTGCCTCTCTGGCTTTAGGTGTCCCTGGTGGTGAACGTGGCCAGTGAGTGTGGCTTCACTGAGGAACACTACAAAGACCTGCAGCAGCTCCAGCGGGACTTCGGGCCGTATCACTTCAACGTTCTGGCCTTCCCTTGCAACCAGTTTGGGCAGCAGGAGCCCGGCAGCGATAAGGAGATCGACAGCTTTGTGCGACGAGTCTACGGAGTTTCCTTCCCTCTGTTCAGTAAAATCGCTGTCGTTGGAACTGGAGCCAACAATGTGTACAGGTACCTTGCAGGTGAGTAAGGTGTTATTGGTGTCTCCCTCATTGTCCTCAATTTCAGCTTCCTGCTGAAGGCTTTAACTTGTTGTTCTTCTCTCATTCTCTGCAGAGTCTTCTGGGAAGGAGCCTGACTGGAATTTCTGGAAGTATCTCATTGATGTAAACGGCAAAGTGGTGGATGCATGGGGACCAAAAGTTTCTGTCAAAGAAATCCGACCCAAAATAGCTGAAATGGTGCGGCAGATAATCTTAAAGAAGAAAGAAGAGCTTTAACCTCCTGTTAAAACACCCTTTAGTGTTCTGCAGTATGAGATTTCAGTTTACTGGCACCTGAACCAAAGGGATGAACTGAACACCTTGACTTTGCTCGTACAATCAGACTTTGTTAGAATAAATCATTCGATTCAAGTCACGTATTGAAAGCACTGATTAAACCACTATGTTTTTAAAGTCAAGTTTTATATCAGGTGTATGACCTTTGAAGCTGCAGCTGTAAGCCAAAGAGCTCCTGTTTCCCCGTTAGTCATGTGGATGATGTGTTTGGGTTTGTGTTCATTCTGAATTGTGGAATAAACTGTGAGGAGAGTGAAACATTGCTGTTTAGTCTATGTTCTATATGTGGACTATATCCTACAGCTTTCCTCCATAATCACTGTTATGCCAGCAATAGGTTTTTGTTTTGTTTTGTTTTGTTTTTTGTATTTTTGGGATCTTATGAGAGACAATACAACAAAAACATGAAGAGCAAGACTCCAAGTGGACATGTGATCACATACTAACTCGGATATTCTGTGTGGTCCTCGAGACCCCGTGCCCTCCTTAAGAGCTCAAAAAACATAGTTAACATTCTTTTATCAACTTTATGAGCCATGAATGAACTGAGGACATGTTTCAGGAATGTGCCGCAGCAAAGAATATGACAGATCTTAAACATTTGGTTCATTAGAGCTCTAACAGGAAGACGTCTCTTAGGTCCAGTTGACCCAAAACATCAGTAACAAAGGATAACATAGTGTGTATTTCTTTGTTTGTGAATTACTTTTTGGCAAACAGAATGAGTATTTGTTCATGAATACCCCACACAACACATAAAACACTGAACATTTCCTTGTTTTGGTGGAATTACTGTACAGCTGTACGATCATTACACATGCCCAGCTAATTTGCCATCTTGTGAAAAGGTCAGTACCATAAACTCAGCAGTGACACACAGTCTGACACAATCAATCAAACTTGATTCTGTGCAGTCTTTTTCGTCATCCAGCTCCCTGATATACCTTCTGAGATGATGACCCCCCTCTATTTGCTTTACTGTCATATCTGCTAAGCAGTTGTGATTAAAAGAAATATTAATAAGTATTCTAGAGTATGGGGGGAAAGGGAGAGGACTTAGATAGCTGCTTGACTTCTAAAGAGACACTGGCCTCATTAAACAGTCTAGAAGCAGATGGCACAGTAACGGACTTGTGCCAGCAGGGGGAAGTAATGTAATATAGCGGCTTTCGGCTACCGCACAAAGCCAGAGAAGAAGAAGACGAAAGTCCCAATCAGAAGGAGGCAGTAATGAACGTAAAGGAAGATATCTGCCGTAAATCAGCGAAGAAGAGGGAGAAAGCGGAAGTTCTTCCTTGGAAACAAGGGACGCCAGAGTGGTCGCTATGAATAAAGTAGGCACTGCATGGTCAGACATTGGCGACACAGTGAGCCGCTTGATGTTGGCTTATTGATGTGAATTGCAGAAGCTTGTGAACTGCCTCGAAATGAATCTATGAAGCGCTTCTTTCTCACCGTATGTAACTTACTTAGCTAGGGTTAGCAGACATCATTTTTGCCTTCATAGTTATCTAGCTAACACTGCTGTCTCCAGCGCAAGATGAAAAATCCCGAAACGGGGTAAACTACAGTTAAATGCCGTGTGAACATGTAACATTATAGCTATATCGAAGTGTATTAAGTAGCTAATATGTGGAAACGAGGCGGTCGAAGCTCCGCTCTGGATCGGGCTCAGGCGCTGCTGTCCGCCAAGAGGAACAGCAGGGGAGACGCTGAGTCCGTGCGGCCGACAGCCGAAACACAGGTACACACAGTGAGTTTCAAGCTGTAAACGTGTTTAAATCAACCGTGGCGTCACTTTAATACGCCTGTAACACCAGAAACTTGTCTTTCCTTTCCCTCTCTTTAGGGTGCTGTGGTTGGGTCTGCGAAAAGCCGACCTGCTCCCCCAAACACGCACACTTTACTGTCCGATGTGAGTGACCTGTCCTCGGTCAGCTCAGCTCCTGAGCATGGAGCCGACACCGGGGCCTCTGCTGCTGCTGGGAAGACCCAGGGAAGGGAGCGGGATACTACCAAGGTTAACACTCTTAGAAGATTGATGCTGCTTAGCTTTGGATATAAATGCAATGAAACTTTAAAAGCCTCCACAGTAAGACGTTTTTAAGTCCAATTTGATAAAAGTCCTTCACTTTTTGT
This sequence comes from Chaetodon auriga, assembly GCF_051107435.1. Classification (NCBI taxonomy): domain Eukaryota; kingdom Metazoa; phylum Chordata; class Actinopteri; order Chaetodontiformes; family Chaetodontidae; genus Chaetodon; species Chaetodon auriga. The sequence goes on along the minus strand of NC_135076.1, from coordinate 5,543,058 downwards.
GATGCTGTTTGAGCGGTCCTTGCTTTCTTCTGCCAGGATCTCAGGCCTCAAAGCTCTCTGGGTGGAGGAGGGAGCAGGTTCTTGAAGAAGGCTCCAACACCTGCAACCAACAGCAGCCAATCACCTGTCAGCAGGCGCCAAATACAGCAGGTGGCCGAACCCAGGTACTGTTCTGTGTATGTGAAGAGACACAAATGTTATATTGAGCTCTAGACTGAAGTTTTCTATCATCTGACCCATTGATTCTACTCAAAAATTTCCATTTCAAATATGCACTTCTGCTGCAGCTCAATTCTTGTGTTTTTCTCTCCATTCACCCGTCTCACCCACTCCCTTCAGAAATGTTTCATCTTCTCTGCGAGGCTCCCAGACTGCTGCTTTGAATAGACTGGCTCAAATTGAGAGCCGCATCCGCAGCCGCCAGCTGGCCGGTCAGGGGCCAAAATCTGCAGAGAATCTAACGACAGACTTAGGAGTCTCACCTCCACCAGCTGCTCAGTCTACGGAAGTCTCTGTGCAACTCTCAGCACAGTCCAACCGTGACCAGAGCCTGAAGGGGACACGTTTCCTCAAGAATAACTCAGCTGTGAACAACAGTAATCCTGCTGCTGCTGCTCGGGCTCCACAAGGCCCAGATGTTGGTGTCAGGTCCAGGTCCAGAGCTGCCGATGCTGTTGTTCCTTCCGTGGGTTTGGAGACAAAGTCAGTGAGAGTAGTGAGAGGTGTGAGTCTGGAAAGTGATGAAGAGGATATGAGGAAGCTGCTAGGAGACTCAGATTCAACAGACAACAGCTTCTTAATACCTGCGAGACCCTCCTCCAAAAGAACAGCAGACAAGGTACTTCTCACCTCTGAACCCAGGGCTGGTTTTCCTCAGTTTTCATTCATTCTTCACTGTCCATCACAATTAGATTTTTTTTGCCTGTGTGTGTTTGCAAGTTTTCAAAACAGAAAATATTTGTATATGGGACAAGTGTCAGCATTTCAGGCATATAAGAACCATGTCAATGGGACATTCTGAGCTTTGTCAAAAAATGTACCAATATTCCAAAAACTTGTATCACAAATGCCCGAAAATATCATGTGTTTTGTCCTTCCTATTGGTTGTTGTTGTTTATTTGGGCTTTTTATAAATGAATAATAATACTTTCCTCTCTTCCAGATGTTGAGTAAAAGCAGTCAGAGGGTCCACTCCACACCTCCTCCTGCTGCTGTCCCTCCATCATCATCACCAGTCAACACAGCACCTCCCCGCTCCCCCAGCTGCAGTTCTCCTTTTCGATTCACCGGTCAGGCTCAGGCCCACTTCAGCCCCTCTGTGCTCTCCCCATCCCCCTCTCCCCCCTCTGCCTCCCCCTCTCCTCCAGGGAGACTGGACTTCCCTCATAGGATGGGAAGTCCACAGCGTTCCCTCTCCTCCATGTCACGCCGCAGTGAGGTGCTCTCTCTGGAGGAGCTCTTCCCTGTTGGTCCTGACTCTGAAGATCCTCACAATGACATGAGTGCAGTTTCCTCTGAAGGTGAGAAGTTCATCAGGGCATCAAGTACACCAGGAAAGGTGGCAGTTAGTGTTGGAATTTCTAAGATTAAGAGTTACTTAAAATCAGTAGTGTTCCCCTTTGTGTATACCTGTTAAACCATGGTGTTTTTGTCCATTAATCATGTTTTATTTGTCACTCTTCATCTCATGCATCCTAGATGGACAACAAGGTACTAAAATCATCCCTCTGTAGAGTAAATATGAGCAGAGAACAGGACAGATATGAGTTGCTATGTAGGGTAGTGAAATTTGAATCACTGATACAGCAGCCTCACGCTCATTTTCTAGCTTTTGTCAGTACTTGCTTTTCATGTATATTTGATACTTTATGCATTAACAGCAGTAGCGCACTAACTGATGTGTTGATGACAGTTCTGTGGATGTCCACTATCATTTATAAAAGTCTGTTGTAATCTTGTGTTATTGCAGACTTCAAGTTAAATGTGTTGACATTAGACGACCTCGTCCCTGCTAACCCTGGATTTACTGAGGAAACGCACGAGGTGAGCCATGACAGCATTAATTAAGCACAGTGGAACAAAGTAAAGTCACAAAGTAGTTGTGTGTAATACAGAGTGCTATTTGAATGTGTGCTGGAATGCAGTGATGAACTGCATTAAAGCTCAAAGGAACCGTTACTATAATTTTATAATTTTAATATTTTACGGTAATTTTTGATTATTTGGGGGGGTTGGTCACTTGGTGGCAGCAGGACCAAGCTGCAAACAACATGTACAATGAAATGTTATCAAATATGTACGAATTTTAATTCATTAAAAAATTAACTGTAGTTATCAACAATGTGAAGACATAATTATGTCAAAGACGTCAAAGAAGTGATAGAGAGTCACTGTAGCGTCCAGTCTGCCCTCAGTCCATCACACTGTCCAGCACACATTAGCTTGAATTCATGTTCGAATACAAATGTATGTCCAGTATTCACTTTCTTGTAGCTCTGTTTTGTTCTCTCACCAACTCCTGAGAAAAATATCCTCTTTAGCTGCTAAGTGTTCTACTCTGGTCATCTGGTGGTCTCTAACTGTGTGTGTCTGCTGTTTGATGCTGAGCATAGTTTATGGTGGCTTATTAGAGCTTTCCACTGAAAAGAGCTGCCTGCTGCTGCTGGAAACATGGGAGACAAGTGAGACTGAACCAAAACAGTAAAGTTGAGAAACATAAAACCAAAACAATGAGCTGAAAGATGCCAAAAGCTCCATAAAATTCAGCCTTTTCTCCTTTTTACTGAGGATCTTGTCAGATCCCCTGAAGGACTCCTTAGACTGATGTGTTTGCTTTCTTCCCGCTGCGTAAACAGAGAGAAGCCAGACTCAGCACTCTTGTTCCTGGATCCCTGAACAGACGAGCGCTGCCAAGACTGAAGGAGAAGGACGAGGACCAGCAGCAGGCGGAGGACGTGCTGGACTACCAGAGTGACTTTGAGAGTGAGAGCAGGACAGATCCAGGTTACAGTGCCAGTCAGGTTTCAGAGCATTTGCAAGGACATGGAGATGAAGAGGAGGTGGCGTCAGAGGTCAGAGAGAAGGCTTTGGATTCAGACGTGTCCCGTGGGGCGGCAGAGGATGATTACTCAGACACTTTCTCAGACACAAGTCGCTCCTACATCTCACAGACCTCAGATCACAGTCAAACACTGAGCAGAAGCAGAGACTCCAGATCCTCGGTATCATATGGCAGCCGGAACAGTTCTCACCAGTCGAGGAGGCGTGCTTCAACTAGAAATGATTTAAAAGACGCAGCAGTACAGACTTACACGCAGCCTGCCGGTTAGTCTGCCAGACATGGTGTTTGTATATTTAAGATGTGGTAGGGCCTGAATCATCAATACCACTACCATCAACATTTCTTCACTTTCTTATCTCTGGCTCTCCTCCCTGTGCAGGTATGGCTACTGTGGGTCCTGCAGCACGCATGACCTACATGGATCCCACCCCAATGGTCACTCATGCTCTCAGTGCAGAAATGGTAGAAGGTAAGACTCAATAAAACGGAGCAAAATACAACGTAAATACACACTGAAGACTAGAAAGCAGCGTGACAGAGAGCCTACCTCTGCCAAGGCTCGACCTTTGAAATAGAAAATATTTAAAAAAAAACAAACCTGCACCTGCATCCAGATTTATGATGATGCAAAATTTCAAGTGAGTCAGACTTTGCTGAGGTTGCACCATCAACAGGTGAAATGCTATAGAAATTTACAGGATTACTTTTGTGACATAGTTTTACTATACCTTAAAAAATGTGAGAAACGATCAAAGAAGAACACTGTGACACATACAAAAGCAAACTTTTTTGGGGGGTCTGTCCATTATGACGCTGTGCTGTGCTGTTGAATTTGAGTAACGACCTTTGTGGAATAAATGGAAGGATATTTATTAAGATTAAGAATAATACGGGACAGTGTTTCCATTGAAACCACAACATGAAATTAGTGGAAGCAGCTTTATCAATTGGAGATAAATCAGTGGTGAAAGCTGGTGTGGAGTACTGGGTTCTTCTTTTCATCTCACATTAGTGTTACTAGGAGCGGTGGAGTCGTTCTCCAGCACTCGCTTTTGCCACAAACCCAGTTTACATTCTTGGGAGTTCTACAGTCATAGTACTGATTCTTCTGCTTCTATGTGTGTCTGATGTCCCTCCCTCAGCTCTCAGCACCTTCAATCCAGCTGTATTTGCACTCAATGAACTGCTGAAGCAGCAGCTTGCCATGACAAGGCGGTTCATCGAAAGCAGCCGACATCTTCACTCCAGCCTGGTGCAGAGCCTGGAACCACCCAGCTACAGGTACACCACGCTGGAGGACACCAAGGAGGTAAAGCACACTTCTCCTGGCTCAACAAAGGAAATGAGTTTCATCACTGGTTCAAAGCCTCATTGGTTGAATATCCAATCTATAAAAGAACCCTCACATTTTCTCACCTTATGCACCTCCCTGCATGGTGAGACATTCATCGCACTCAGCTTTCCTGCATTCACTGACTGTGATGTAGTTGAACTGTTATTTGGTGATTGTGGACAATCAGTGTCATGAGACAGACCAGTAAAATTTACAGAAACCAGTCATTCTTTAAATTGGTATTGTAATTGCAAACCTGCATGTTTTCTGAAACCTGCAGAAAATTCACACATTTACCGGCAATATTTTTTTCCTTCTTCAGTACATTCGCAAGCACAGACCTCCCAAGCTGACGATGGAGGACGCCTTAGAGGAGGTGCTGCAGGAGATGAGAGACTGCTAACACGTCTGACCTCTGGTACTGGATGTCCTGGATTCCTGAACCCCCAAGTGTGGAGCAAGAGACATTTGTCAAGTCCTTCTTATTAAAATACGTTTTATACATCATGAAATATTTTTCTACTGTTGGAAGAATTAATGCATTAGTTACAATAAATCTTAATACAAGAAATTCAAAGTTACAGGAGTAACTTGTAAAATTTCAAAGAAATTTTTGTTTTGATGGATTGACACCATATAAAAAGGTCAAAATCTTTCAAAACTTCTGCATCAGAGTATAAGACATATAACTCCAGGCTGGTGGACATTTATAGTTTGAGTAATCTTTCAACCACAGGAGTTCATTCATGAATAATGAAACGACGCCTGCCAGTGAAGTAACAAAATGTTTATTTAAAAAATAACACGTACAGTATGTAGGCAGCCACACCACATGTTCCAGTCTTCATCACCAACAATAACTCCATTGTTCTAATGATAAGTGCAGGATTTGACATAATCTAAAACAAACTCTGATGTCAGGATCCAGGACATCTATTAGTGACGTGGTGTTGGGGGGGTTGAAGGCACAAAGTCAGGTGTCCGTGTGGGTCGTCAGTAGGGGTCGTTGAAGGGGTAGTGAGGATGTCCTGCATCCCTGGGAACACGTTCTCCTTCCACCTGCAACATCCAAACCACAGCTGATTCACTTCCCTCTGCTCTTCAGTGATGTGTTCAGGTTCACTTGTTCTGCCCGACAGATTTCCATCCCACACTAACTGCTCACACTCTTCACCAAACTGCTCAAGAAGGGCTGATACTGATTTTTGACAACTTAAAACTTCCAACATCTGACATTTTGTGCCATTATCCCAGACATTTCAAACTGATTTTATTTTTGCCGTATAAAGAAAAATATCCCCACCCTAAAACAGCACGTCTGTTAAAATCATACTTCGGGACAGTGAGGACGTGCTCGGTCATGACCACAGGCTCTTATATTTATAAAATGAGCTGGATAGGAAATGAAGTTTCCCAGTAGACTGGAAAATGAAACGGTAACACCATCAGTACCCACCATGAGATGCAGTACATAAAGCCCACTCACCTGGATCATTGGTACGATGTAGCGCCAGCCTCTGTTCAGCGCTGTAATACTTTTCATTTCCTCTGCTTCGAGGGTAAAATCAAACACCTGAAAACAAACAAAATGATTCCTCACGACCCACACAGCATCCTCTGCCACTGTAAACTAGAGCTGTACCACAAAATGTAATACACATGTGGACAGCTAATACAATTAGCTTTTAAGTACTTGAAGGCAAAAACTGACCCTTAATGCGACGTTAAAAAATTCTACAATTGTCATCTTAAAAAAAAAAAAAAATGGCCTCATTGTTTGAAAATGAATTTCTACCACTGAAATTTTACTCCACCTGAATGTTCTCTTTGATTCGGGACTCTGTCACACTCTTGGGGATGGTTACCACTCCTCGCTGTGTCTGCCACCTGCAAATACAATAAAGCAGGGCTGAAGTATACGGTCACTGCAGAGTGCAGAGACCAGAACAGGCTGCACAACTAATCAGGTGCACCTGACATTTAAATAACAGGGTAATGTGTTCAGAACGCATCACAGGGTTTCTGTTTCAATGTCAGCTTTATTCTGCATACGCTGAGAATTCTGTGCTGCGGGCCACTGCTGTGTTTACAGCTTGTTGCACTGCCCCCAAGTGGCCAAAATATGTTATTGCAACTGCTCAGTGCATCTGATACAAATTCATGTTATAGGAAAGTCGTGTTTCTCATTTGAATCTACTCTGTGGTTGCTCCAATAATGACTTCAGAGACCATTTTTAATGAAGATTGGAATCAATTTAAAAATGCTGAATACAGAAAAAAAACTTTTTAAACAGGCAATATCTGGCTGAGCTTGATGTGAAACTGCAAATGCGTACATTAAGTGTTATTGTGCCATCTAGGATAGCCCATAAAATAAAGTGTGTTTGCGCCGGGATACAATCTGAGCAGTTCATTTAGAGTGGAATCACCTCAGGATAATCTGAGCAGGGGACTTTTTGTATTTCTCTGCGAGGGTGGCGACCACAGGCTCCTCAAGCAGAACAGGTTCATCTGGATGCTTCCAGGCCCGGTCAGGAGAGCCCAGAGGGCTGTAGGCCGTCATCACAAGGCCCCGGTCCCGACAGTGGGCCAGCAGCTCTACCTGGGCCAGGTAGGGGTGGCTCTCTACCTACCCCAACCAAACACAGAGACACCAGGACGATCTGTAGCTTTCGAACACCAAACCCGGGACGTGTTACAGCGGTGTTCAGACTTGAACTGTCTGGAGCATTTTAAATTAATTTTTGCGTCATCACAAGCACCCTGTACCTGTAGCACAGTGGGTTTGATGCTGGCGACAGACAGGATGTCGTCTATCTGTCGACTGTTGAAGTTGGACAGGCCGATGGATCTGACGAGGCCTTTCTCCACCAGCTTCTCCATGGCAGCCCAGGTCAGCTTGTAGTCTATGTTGTCATACAGCAGGGTTCCATCCTCCTTTTTGGGAAAAGGAACGTCTCCTTGTCTAGGAGGTGTAAAGAGGGAGCCACATTTAAAAAGAAAATTAAAAGCAACCAGGGAGAGACTGACATAGACAAAAGCAATGTCCTTTCATTGTATTTCCTTTAAGTATGTCCCCAGTTTATGGTCTACATAACGTAGAGTGAAAAAGTTAGGAGGTTAAATATAATGTCACAACTTCAATTTGCTTATATTGAACAATCGATTCTTTATTAAAAACTTTCCTTTTTAAACCCAGCTGTCAAAATGATGAGTTAATTAAAGTGGAGCTCACTGGAAGGCGTAGGGCCAGTGGATGAGGTAGAGGTCCAGGTACTCCAGCTTCAGGTCCTTCAGGGTCTTCAGGAGGGCCGGCTCCACGTCCTCTGGGTGATGTCGGGTATTCCACAGCTTGGATGTGATGAACACGTCCTCTCGCCTCAGGGCCTGGTGCACAGACAATATGTCAGATATAGTTTAGTACATTTTGGGCAGATTGTAAGCATCTTGAAATTTCATCTATCAGCCGCGAAGGAGAGATATTGATTGTTTGAATTATGGAACAGAAAACACTCTTACTTGAGCTTCTAATGCAATGCTCAGCTGTTTTACCTTGCCGGGTCCGAGTGTGTCCTGCAGGGCTTCTCCAATCTCAACCTCATTGCCATAGATGGCTGCACAGTCAATGTGGTGATACCCAGCCTCCAAGGCCCAAACGACGGCCTGTTTCACCTGTGACAGCAGCAAAACACGACAACTGTTAAACACTGACTTCAAAAGCTGCACCAGCACACTATTTATGCTGTCATGCTGACATTAACTGGCATGAGTTCATTGTTAAACCTGAAGCAACACAGTATAAATTCAAGATGCAGGTTGTTCTTCATGTGCAGGTGTTTGTTAAACAGGTAACAGACTGCAGAGAGAAAACACTGCTGCTCTGGCTCTGACAACTGTGCGCTTTAATCAGTATTAGCACAGAGCACATGTGTGCAGACACAAACTCATCAAACGTCTGTACAGCTGTTCAAGGCGACCGACAGCTGATCACAGCTGGATCAGCTGGCGCCATCATCAGAAACATAAGGTTTCAGAGGAAAGGATGTCTCATCTCTCTATAAACACATTCCCTCGTCCCTTCTCTCCTTGCATGGTTTGCTGTGTCTCTCCATTCATCCTCAGTGAGAGGGACTAAGACGAAAGGAAAAGCAAGTGAGGGAGATGTGGATGTCATCTAAAAGACTTGGATGTGTCCATGGTCAGCTTGTTAGTGGGTGCATCACTGAAAACGGCTGCTGGAAACAAGGTTAATGAGAATGGTGAGACAGAAGCCAAGCAGAAAGTTAAGAGAGGCTGAAGTCTAATGATAATTCTCTGTGGGTTCAGCACCGTGAGCAACACTTTCTACTTTACACGCAGACATTTGGACTCGTTGCAAATACAAAAATATTGATTTGTGCAGCTGTAACGTCTGAAATGACGGATGCATTTCTGGATGAAGGGAAGAGAAACTAAGTGGGCAGAAACAGAAAGAAGAATGCAATACTGTCCTTTTATGAGAGAAATCATATGAAGAAGGCTTTCTTTTTAAGAGGAAATCAGTGCAGCCTCTACCTTTCCTGGCTCACTCTTCCATGTTCCCAGTCCAAGGAGGGGCATCTTCCGCCCTGTGTTGAGAACTGCAAAGTCATTCATGCCTCTCAGAAGCACCTTGAAAAGGACAAGGAGAGCACGACTCAGTCAGTGAGGGGAGCTGCTTGTCTTAGCTGCTCGGATGTTTAAAGCTGCCGTAGCAAGAATTCAATGTGAAAACACACCCGTCGTATTAGCATTAAGCTGTTTAGACTACAGCATTGGAGATATTCATTTTTCACTCTTTCACAAACTGTAACAGAGAAATGCAACACACAAACAGAGGCAAAGGCTGCCACATGAAAACATCTGGAACACACCATTACTGTGGTTAAGGAGGTAACTGGTTCCAAAGGAAATACAGCAATTAACCACTTTTTTAATTTGAATGATTCTGAGTTCAGGTGTTAAATAAATGCTCAATGGGACCAAAAACAGATACGCTGCCGGGTGTTACTGTGTACATATATATTTTCTATTTATGTCAGATTATGAATTTTCGTTCACTGTCAGAAGTAAGGAGATGCTCTTTTTTTCAGAACAATGAGCCAAAACATGTAGAGAAGCTCTTCCAGCACACCGTCCAAACAGAGGAAGAAGTGCTGACTTGCATTTCCCTCAGAAGTCATCAGACTGAGCTGTTTATAACCTTGCAGCACAGCCTGAGGTGCTCTAAATAGGAGATGGCATCATTTCATCCATTATATAAAGATAAGACAGAAATTACTGCATATGACAAAAAGCAGAAAACATTGAAAGTTGTTCCATACTTAAGATTAAAGGCCAAGTTTGAAAGCTGAGTGTTTTTACAGACTCAGACCTGAGCTGCAGCAGACACATCCAGACAATACGTGAAGCAGCTTTTCATCACTGAAAGCAAATGAAAGAATTTGAGGTTTCCTGTCCAGACAGATTCAAAGAAAAATCCTTCGTGCCCTCGCTCCGGTCAGGCAGGCATCAACTGTTGTTTCCTCTCCCAAAAATATCACCGCAGCACATTCAGAACAGCACTGCCTTAACCAGGAGGACTCAGCACGTTAGCCCTGTTCTTAACTCTAAACAGTTAACAAATCACAACACACGCTTAAAGAAAATAAACCTCGAAGACCCTTTGGATGTTTAGGAAACCTGGAGAACCAGAACCAAACACTGGAAAGCTGCTGTGCTGCAACTTCCTGAAGGTCGAAAACAGCTGTTCTCAACATTTTGGGCTTGTGACCCCTTCAAACAAAGGAAGTGGTTGAATCATTGGTTGCATATGTCTACAAGCTGTGATCAGACTATTTTTCATGTTTTATCAGACTGACTTTTCCTGAGTCCTGAAAAGTTAAAACATGAAGTATAAGTGTTTTTTTTTTTTTTTTTTCTGCTTTCCTCTTCTGTTAACATTCAATTAAAACCTAACCCTAACCCTCCAGGTTACTTGTGTCTTTGATTGATTCACTTCTCACTTTGAATCACTTCATCCTATTTTTGCCTATTTTGTTTGACTGTTTCAACAGATTTTCTTTAACGCTCTTAAGTGTTGTGTTCAAATGTATCACCCTCTGCTTTATTTGCAGGACATTGATTCCACATGTCAGGGATGGCAGGTTGATCTGCATGGCAGCTGGCTTGTTTCATGTTAAATCGCAATTCCAAATCCAGACCGTCAGCTAAACCAGCATTTTGCCGAAGAGCTTCTGACATATCTCAAGAAAAAAATAAGACATTTTCCAGATCTCTCCGAAACCAGGACTGTCAGCTGATTCCATGGAAGTCACGCGCACGGCCACACCTCACAGACTGGCACCTCAAATCAAACCTGATCAGCAACATTAACGCTTTCCACAATATGAAGCACACGCTAGCAAATGACGGGTGATGCAATATTTGGCCACTACCCTGAGAGAATTTATAAACATAGAGTATAAATAATCTATAATACCGATTAATAATAACTGTGGGGTCACTCGGTGGGCCCTCTCATTGACCACTACGCCATCTATTGTGAGCTAAGACAAACAGCTGTCCATTAAATCCAGCTCTTGTTCAAATGACAGCTAGCTAGCTTTAGCTTCTCCTGAAGAGAAATCTGCACTCGACTGAACTTCACTATCCGCGTTTCATTCGACGTCCACGGCCAGCCATTTTTAAAACTGCTGCCTTACTCACCCGCTTGCCAGTGTCAAAACACAAACGACGGAACATCTGCTGGAAGACCTGACATCTGACTGCCTGCATGGTGGCTGCAGCTCAGTGGTAAAATTGCATAACACCGCTGCTTGTCAGCGGCGGCCCCTCCTCAATTAATAAGTCACCAACTTACTGTTTCAAGAGTTTAAAACCAGCGCCGTCAAACAGGAGCCTCTTCTTACAATCCTCCTGAGCAGGACCAGAGTGTTGTTCAAGTGATGCTTTCTGCCAAACGTTCAAAAACACCACTTCATCCTGGTGACATTTCCTCTTCCGGAATGATGATTCCTCCATTTCCGGTGAAAATATTTGCGGACCCTTTGAGGATGTGTCACTGATTCACTTCAGAGAGGTGCATTTAGGTGTAAAAGATTTTAACTGTATCTGGAGTTACCACTGGTACTACTAAAGCTTTCAACGCTTAGAAATACAACAATGGTTTGTTAAATAATTCCAGATGTTTGCATACCGAGCTTAATATTTGTACCAGTGTAGTGTAGAATAATGAAATCATGGAATTGACTTTTGACACAACAACAGCTGAAAACAATTCAATGCTGTTTGAAAAGAAATATTTACCACAATACAACATTTATTTTTTGCAGTTTCAGGATTTGTTTAAGTAAGTAACAATAAAAAATAATAATGATAATGCTTATAGTGGGAGGAAACTGTTAAAAAAAATGTGAATAGTTTAGTAAGTATTGCAACATCAATGTGGAGACATACTGTAATGATACTACTACTACTACCAATAATAATAATAATAATAATAATAATAATAATAATAATAACAATAATAATAATAATAATAATAATATGTTATTATTAAGACCACAGGAACAAAGTGGGAAAACCTGAAACAGCACATATCATATGATAGAGGGGAGCTGAGAACTGGTCGGATGTGTGATGATACTTCAAGGGACAACATAATAAGTGTCAACACTGTGATCTGCTGCTTCCCTATGGATAAAGAGGACGGGACAGAAAAGAGCCTCAGAGGAAGAGACAAAAATCTCCACGGAGAAGCACAAAAATATATTTTTAGAATACTCAAAGTGAGGCTTTGATGTCTTATTTGTGTATTTAATTATTTATTTTCATTGTTTGCTTGAGGCACCTTTTGTGAAACACTGGCAACATCCAAAGAAATGCAAAAGCAACCTAACAACGGTGATAAGTGGATTTTCTGTGTGCAGATATTTGGACAGAGATCTTTTATGGTAACAGAATCACTCAGTATTTAACCAGTAAAATGTAGATTAGTCAATGTGTAACCACATAAACGAACTGTAGATAGAAAAACAGTGTTTTTAGTTGATCATACTTCAACGTCGAACATCAGGGGAGAGAGAAAATAAAAACGACTGCGGGATCTGAACTGAAGACAACGCAACATGTCACATCTTGTTGCCTGAATTAAGAGAAGGTGTAGGGACACTCCATACCGACAGGGGGCAGACTGCAGTAAACGATGCACCGCAAACTTGCAGGAGGAAAGCAGAGACGGAAGTAAGATTAATATCAACAACAACCTGAGTTACAACTCCGGCAAAACTTTACGGTCGTTACATTTGATACACTTTCTAAAGTTATTACACCCGTCACAAATGCCGAAATAACAACCGGTGTGTTATGGAGGGAGTACTTTCTTGCGCGTCGTGGAAGTGGTTTGTGGTTGAGCTCAAACTCGGTGGCTAATTTAGCCACTTGGAGCAGCTAAGTTAGCTAACTTTTTGTCACCTGACTACAGTGAATACATTTTGGCAGCCGCCTCAGAAGCAAACAGCAGTCTAATATGCTTAGTTATTGCGTAGTGCTTTGTTTGAACAAGATTTCGACTGGAGCTGGATTGTCTGCTAGCTGTCGTTGACACGTCCTTTTCCCCCTCTTTTTTTAATGTGGCGCTGATAGAGCCCGGTTCACAATGCTCCTGCAGCTGCTTCCACCTGTCAACTAGCTGGCTCCTCTCCTCCTGTCTCCCGTCAGCCTTTGCCCGATGGCTCACTGCGGCTCCTCCGAGCCGAGCGCAAAGGTCCAGGCACCACGTCCGGACAGCATCATACCGCCGCAGGGGAGCGTAGACCAGAGCATGAAGCCGGTACTGTTCGAGATCTTCGGTGAGATCTGGACCGTCCAGTCACGGCTCGGCCAGGGAGTCTCGGCCTCGGTGTACCGGGTCAGCTCAGGCAGAGCCACCACCGCCGCTGTCAAGGAGTTCCAGGCCGACACTCAGGGAGGAGATTACGGGTATCATAAGGAGAGATCCGTGCTGGAAGACATCCAGGGACATAAAAACATCGGTAAAGCATTATTCTACTCAGTATTAACACATGTAACATTAGATCTGTGAGTACGAAGCAAGCAACGAATGTTCTCGGGCTGCCTCCTGTAGCCAGACAGAAACTCAGTCAACATCACCAGAATGCTACAGACATGGAAATTAAACGTCATTACCTAATGCAAGCTTTCCTTTAACAGAAAGCTTCCTTGACTGTGTCAGTGACACTGACTACTCTTTTCGAATCCTTGTGCGTTGTTTCTTTTAAACAGAGCAAAAGCCAAATTCCATTGAAAATCTCTTAATTTTACAGGAACTTGCTTGTCATCGGTGGTGGTAGAATATTCTGCAAGACCATTTGCAGAAAGATATGGTCTGATTTTTAATTCTGCATATGATAAACCACAAAAAGACCTAATCCCAGTGAAACACCAGGTGTTAAAATGTGTAACAGTGTCATGAAAACAATCATGTTTGATAGTTGTTTGCTCCATAAACCTGTAAATTGAAACTTTATTTAAATTCAGTATGGAGTGTAACATGTGCAGACTGTTCAGCAGAGATCTTGATTCATTTCATGTGAAACATACTTTTGTACATCATGAGGGTCATATTACTGTGATGCTGTCATATCACATATAATGTCATTATACTGAAGTGAAGGGTATTGTCTATTAGGAATGTCGCCTTTACTTTTTCCTAAAATGTGATATAAATGCAGCAGTACAGGCCGAGCTGTTCATAATCACAGATTTGTTCTCTTGCCAGTGACCCTGTACGGGGTGTTCACCAACCACAGCTGTATGGGCGTTGCCACCCGCTGTCTTCTGCTGGAGCTGTTGGATGTCAGTGTCTCTGAGCTGCTGGTGAGAGGCAGCAGTGGTACCCAGGGTGGTAGGTAAGTCAAATGATATCGCTACTTGGCATACAGCATAATTCAGACTGTGGCGGGTTGCAGGGAGCTGTTTCTATTATTTTGCCTACCCTTATTGATATAAAATGGGACATAATAGATAACTGTCAGTATAAAATGCAGCCCCACAAAGTGCAGCCTCCCAAAGTTGAATCAACGGCCCACGATCTGATTGTTCTAACCTTCATGAAGGGAGGATTTATTGCATGGTGTTGTCTTAGACTGCATTAGGTTTATCTAGGTGGCCTGAATAAACTGGCAACTGTGTGCATGTAGCCATGCAATGCATTGTGTGCTACAAGTAGCTTAATGCTAGAAGGTTTTGCCTCCCACACAGGTGACTGCATGCTCATGTGTAGCAGTGACAGATATTTTTCACTCCCTCTTTCAGATTTGAAGAAAAAAGTAAAATCATCACACAGTGGGAGACCCATGTCAGTATTCTTCATACGTTTTTAATTATGAGATCACAATTTGTGAAAAATTGTGAACTGTTGAAAGATTTGTGACTCGATGTAAATAGTTGTTATGTAGAATATTTCCAGTTCCAGTGGCAATATGTAAATGCTGACAGAAAACCTGCTGACAGTGAGTTCTGTGTGTTAGATAGCAAAATATGTTAACAAGGGAAAAATGTGTTTTTTTTAATTTGGTTGAACTGACCCTTTAAAATCCGACCAGATTTTCAATAGTCAAGTATTTCAAGTTCTGCAAAATGTCAGGGAGCAGTCAGACCGTTGTACAATAGTACTGTATATGGTTCATGTGGGCATGATCGTATGAGTGATGACTGCACTCACTGTATTTAGGAAAACTCAAGCCTTGTGTGTAGCTTTCATGATATTTTTTGGCAGACCCCAGCAGGGTCACTCCATGTGGCTTGTCCAGCACTGTGCCAGAGACATCCTGGAGGCTCTCGCCTTCCTGCACAGGGAGGGCTATGTCCACGCTGACCTCAAGCCACGTAACATTCTCTGGAGCGCTGATGACGAGTGCTTCAAGCTTATCGACTTTGGTCTCAGCTTCAAAGAGGGAAACCAGGTGGGTGAGTCTGGAGAATTTGAAATTCAGTGGAAGAGGAACTGGGATAACTGAGTATTATATCTCTGTGTCTCTCCCTGTCTTACCTCCTCCAGGATGTCAAGTACATCCAGACAGACGGGTATCGCGCTCCAGAGGCTGAGCTTCAGAACAGCCTCGCTCAGGCCGGGGTGGAGGTGGACGGGGACTCAGGCTGCACGTCCGCTGTGGACCTGTGGAGCCTTGGCATTATCCTGTTGGAGATGTTCTCAGGAATCAAACTCAAAGACACCGTCCGCTCACAGGAGTGGAAGGTATGACAAAGCTCTGCACAGGGTAGATTGATGATATTAATTTAATGGAATAGCACAACATAAGGAATAACAATATATAAAACAAGAAACCAGAATAAGTTGACACTGTAGGACTTATTCATGGTATAATGGAAGTCTTTAGGAGTTTCACAAGTTTGGAAACAGCTGATATCAGTCAGGAAAAGTCTAACAGAGCAGAGCCTTTATCTGTTTTCAACCCCTTTAGGATAACAGTGCTGCCATTGTCGACCATTTCTTTGCCAGCAACAGTCTTTTGTGTCCTGCCATCCCTGTCTATCACCTCAGAGACCTTATCAAAAGGTAGGTTCTCACACATAAAACTTTGAATCCAGTCTAATCCAGATTACTCGGATTTGACCGTTATGTCATGTACTACTAAGCAGAGGAATGTTGCCTGCAGTTTAACTGTCTATTGCAGGGGTTCTCAAACTTGGTTCTAGACATCAAGGTCAGATGTCCGGAACAATTGGCACTAACAAAATAATATTTAATCAATGAATTAATGTCACATCTGTTCCGATTGGGCCAACATTAAAGACAGACAAGGCTCAGACAGGTAGTCCATATTTATTTCTGACATATTCTGACAACTGCAGTTACACTAGTTATTGTGTTCTCGAGAAAAGGAGACACATTCTGTATGTGGAGCTGATAGAAAAATCTCTGCTGTAACGTTAAAGTTTGAACTCAGCAGCAACAACAAACAACACACACCAGCATCTAATGTCACCATGACAGTGATGTCAAGAACAGGGAAATAAACCATTGTCATTATCATTTCATTGTCATTAACAATTTATTGTTTAATAGAAAATTGATTTTAAAGTAAAAAACATGAAACTTCATAATGTGTTGTAGCCTATTCATAACACCAGGTATGGCAGGGGTCCTCATCTACATCTACATTTGTCTAAGGGCCAGCTAGAATTTCTCTGAGCACACACTCAGGGGCTGGACTTTCAAATAGAAAAATATGTATATATTTGGGTCTAATTAATCTATTATTGTTTAATATTTTCACTTTGTTACAAAATTAAGTTATTTTTATCCTATATCAGTGTGAACAGACATGGAAAATCCATAATAACTAGATACTGAACTAGAAAATCCTCTCAGACCTCCATCAAGGAGTGCTCAGTACAGAAACTGATCTCCTGATCTCAACCAAAAACTCCTCTTTAGGATGCCAGGAAACAAACAAACAAACAAACAAAACTCAGTCTGAGACTCAATACGAATGTTGGCCAAGGAAAACAAACCCATGTGACGCCTGTTGCATCTAATAGACAAGCTTTGTGATTCTTCGTGAGTATCCATTTCCAAAGAGTGGTTGAACTATGAATTATGGACTTTTTGACTCATTGCCAGGGGCAAGCTAATCAATAATCACTCTCAGGGTAGATTGGACCTCTTCCACTGGTGAGATGTTAGATGCGTCCATTTTCTGAATCCATTAATATTCTGTGGGCTGGATGGGAAGCTTTGGCAGAGTGGATGTGACCCGTGGGCCACCAGTTCTCAATATAAGATGGATCTTGACTTTTTCAAACCCTGGTCTGTAGTCACTGAGCTGTATCGGTCTTTTGATACTTTGTGTCTGCAGCATGCTTCTCAACAACCCAAAGCAAAGATGCACAGCTGAAACTGCCCTGCTGAGCCCTTTCTTCAGTATTCCCTTTGGTAAGTGTCAATATTTGAGACCTCCACCAAGATGAACGCATCTCTCAGTGTACCATATTTACCTGTTTGTACATGTGTGTGCGGGTGTTTCAGCTCCTCACATTGAGGACTTGGTTCTGCTGCCCTCTCCTGTTCTCCGTCTGCTCAACCTGATTGATGACAGTCATCTGCACAATGACGAAGAGTATGAAGGTACAGCACCATGTTTTTCACTTTCCTGTGCTAAACATTTGAATGGCCTGCAGTGCTTGAATTGGTTTCCTGTTTCTTAAGAGTGTACAGATGTTAAAGTCTATGTCATTGTTTCTCCCAGACATCCTGGACGACATGAAAGAGGAGTGCCAGAAGTATGGCTCAGTGGTTTCGTTGCTCATCCCCAAGGAGAACCCAGGGAAAGGACAGGTTAGAGTCTGTAAACTCCAGCTCTATAAACCAGGACTCTTCAAAATGTTTCAGTCATGTTACGTGCAGTAACTTTTATTTCACAGCTGTTTGAATCATAGAAAACCTCCACTGTGTTTCACATGGGCAGACTTCATTGGGTGGTAGCACACCAAACTTTATGAAGACTCACATTTTCTGCACGGCACATTTTCATTAGTCCGATGAAATAATTGAAAAACTTGGTGTAAAATAGGAGGAAAAGGTGCCAGTATACTTTTTGTTGTTTGTTGAAGTGGAATATGAAGACACAGACTATTTTAGCAGCTGTATTCAGTGGAGTTTTCTTTATTGGCTTCAGTAGTACAAGTACCCTCACTACACTGATCCAGTGTTCTCTGTTTGACTCACGCAGTAACTCACACGGTGCAGCTGCATTGCACTCCAAGCTTTGTCACTGATGCTGGACATGATGCACTGCTATTCATGTTTAATGAATATAATTCACTTAAAATTTCCATTTAATGACACATTTCATTGGTTCGTGATGATGTCTCAACATATATACAGTCATAGTTTTTGGTGAGTGAGAGACAGAGGAGAGAAAGCGAGATATGAGACAGAGAGACAACTTTCCTGCTGCTGAAACACACCATTCAGGAAAGACACGCAGATGCGAGATGACGTGCAACCCTGCAGTCACAAACGATGCTGTCACACATAGCTTGTTTGGTTAAAAGGGGTCCTGGTACATTTTCCCGAGTAGTGTGGTTCATCCGGCCTGGTATGAACGCTGTATATCGAAAATTGGTGCAGCCCGAACAAGACCGACCGAGACTGCTTGAAAAAGTGGGTCTCGGTTTGCTTCCAAGCAAACTCAGAAGCATTAAAGTGCTGCATAATCTTCTGTCAGGCACCAGAATTTGATTTTCCGACATGGGTCGTGATGTTGCAGGGTGACAATCACAAAACCACTCTCACTAAATACTGAACCAGTTTCAAAAATTGTCTTCATTAGCCACACCAATGTGGGAAAATATGGTCCATGAAGACAGATAGTATTTCACTGAAATTTCGGCATTTGTCTGCTGCACTGAAATCTTTCAGGACACATAGACCAGCACCAGCTGGAAGCTTTCATTGTTCACATTGATTGAAAATGAAATGTAGGTCAAGCTGACAAAAGTATATCATTCAACAACACTGGACAGAATTACATTTTTTTATTTTATGAGTAGGAACTGGACCTGAACTGAAATGCAGCAGTGTATCATTGCTTTCACATGGTCCAGACCAAATGAACTCTACTACACGTGTGAATACATCCTAAGACACATACATTACAGCCACAAAATATCTGCTAACTCATGTAAATGCTTGTTAAACTCAAAAAGCCAATAAACAGCATTTGAAACATGCCTGCTGAAGAACAGATTGCTTGAAAATGCTGCACCCCTGATTCCAGTGGACTTTGATTTATAATAAAAGTAGGCTAAGACCAGTGTGCCACAGCCACATCCAATGAATTTGAGGTTTTGGGTCATACACACATTCAGTCACTCCCCCACTAATTCATCCACATATCCTTTTTGTGCCCACCAGGTGTTTGTAGAGTATGCCAACTCCAGTGACTCCAAAGAGGCTCAGAGGCTACTGACGGGCCGCACCTTTGACGGGAAGTTTGTTGTAGCCACCTTCTACCCTCTCAGCGCCTATAAAAGAGGTTACTTGTACCAGACTGTGCAGTGAAGTCCTTAAGTTCAGTTTACACCCCTGCACTGTTTGCATGAAAAAAAAAAGAACTGCATAGGGCACCACAGTGGAGAATCTCCCTGCAAAAACACCTACAGCCAACACAGACACGAGTGGTTACCCTGCAGGTTGAGTTCAAATGATTCAGTTATCAATGAGTGTAGTTAAAAGTTCTGCATGTTATCCATATGAGTGTGAATTGAACTAGGCTGCGTACAGTAACACCTTGTGTCTGCTGCCTCTGGTCTGTGCACTATTCTTATCAGTGTACATCCATGTAGTGCTTCAAGGCGACCCGCATCCCTCTCATGCAATGAGTCTGGACTAAAGGTCCGTGGTCTGGGTACAGCAGTTCCTGTTTTAGCTTCCATTTCACTGTCATTCATAAATAGAGATGACTACACTAAGAATGTGTGATTAGGACAAGAAGAATCTCTGATGAGGGTTGCTCAAGCAAAAGCCTTCATCGAATGATGGTGTAAAGTTTGAGAATCTATTATTAGTATCTCTACGATACTAAATAGTTCTACAGATCCAACTAGTTACAAATTATCAGTGAAATACTCAGTGTCATCAGTGGAGTCAGAGATGTGATTAGAAACATGTAGCAGGAAATCACTGATGAAATTTCAAATCCTGATGACAAACAAAACCCCTCTCAACTTTGCTGTGGTGAAATGAGTGTCCTGTCCTGTTGTTAAATTAGGAATAATAATTGTATTAGTCTGTCCTTTTTCTATTTCTTATGGTGAGCATTTAATGCAAGGAAATGGTGAGGTACAAGGGTATACACAGGTACAGAATGGTTTGCAGTGACCCCTTTACCAACTGCTGGTTATCCCCCCTGCCCCCCTCCTCTCTCTCTCTCTCGCTCTCTCTCTCTCTCTCTGCCTTTATCTGAGCAAGTCTAGGGCTCCTCGTGTCCTGTCCTATTTTGACTGCAAGTCTTAAAGGGCACACAAATAAGTAAATACAAGTACAAGCTGAAAATGACTGGCCTTGCGAAGTTAGAGCAACTGACATATGAATACAGTCAGTATTGTCCAAAACCTTTTTCTTGGTGGAAATGAGCTAATGAACAAAAATAGCAGTTCAGTGGTAATAAATGTCTAAGTGTGTTTATATGAATATGAATTACAGTGTAGAGCCAAAGTGCTGAGCAGTATATTGCTGTTCATTAGAAAATGCAGATACACAGTAGCCAGTATACACATAAGCAGTCTGAAGCCACTGTGTGTGTGTGTGTGTGTGTGTGTGTGTGTGTGTGTGTGTGTGTGTGTGTGTGTGTGTGTGTGTGTGTGTGTGTGTGTGTGTGAGTGAGGGAGAGAGAGAGAGACAAACCTGGTAGAAATTGGTGCAGTCTGTGTTTTGTTGGACATTTTCAGATCCAACACACAGTGGCTTTAAAGATTGTGCAGTACTGATGCAAGGTGGAGTGGCTACTGTGCTAACTAGACAGATGCAGTGTAATGTTATACAATCTTCTGGTGCTTCAGTAGTGTGCATGAACCAGTGGATTAATGGGTAGACTGCAAGCCCCACATCAGCTAGCCGGCTGATGTAGAACTGTTTCACCCTTACATGTCAACATTTTGAGTTTTAGGAATCAGTAATGTGACAGAAATATCATACACATGCACATTGGTGCAGTCTTGAAACTGATTTCTTGAACGAATAACATGTTTTTGTTATGTTGTATTGATTATATCAGGACAGTTTAACTAATAGAGTCCAGGAAGAAGCATTGTAGTGTTAGATAGCAGCGACAGAGACTCAGCAAGCTTGGCATTTTTGCAGTGGAATGTACTTTATGTTGTAGAACCAGAGATTCTTTTGTTCTCTTGCTTCCACTTTATGATAACAGTGGCTATGTAGTACCCAACAAGCCCACTCTGTCACACTGAACCATTAGATGATTTCTACACAAGTGCCCCATGACACTGAAGCTAGCTAACTAACCAAAATGCTGCTATAACAACAAGTTGTGCTACCGTTCCTTATGTAGCCCAAGCTGTTGCAGATGCCTTAGAGAATAATGCCCTTCCTGCAGATGTAGTCCCACCCTGGAACAGAACTTGATTGTTAGAAACAACAAAAATGGAGCAGTGATCTGTTTCAGTTCATTCAAAGAGCTGCTCTTTGCTCATTTTTCACTGTATTCGTACTTTCACTGAACAGCAGCCACTGCAGCCACAAGTGAAAATGATGGTGTTATGCTAATGTTGATGTTAGCTACAGTAAATGCTAAACTGATGGAATTAGCTAGGTGCTAAACTGCTAAATACTAAAAATGCTAAACTAAAACTAAACTAAACTAGCATTAACAACTGTTTAGCATTTAGCACTACTGTTTAGCATTTAGCTAAAATGCCAAATAATTGTAACAGACACACAAGCGGAGAAGAGTCATAAAATCAGCAAACTGACTCAGTTAATGTGCATTATAGAGCCATTTCTACTTTCAGTTTGCTAGCATCAGCTAACATTAGCCACCATCAGATACTGGACATACATGACCAAGTTAATATGTAGCAGCAAACCCAGAGTGTATTGACTTGAGCAAGGGTTTATTTTTTGGATTCAACTTTGTATTTATAGGAGGAAGAATTAGTTATTTCTTGACTAGAAGTTCATAGTCTTGCTTCCAAATCTGCCGTGTGAAGAGCTGCAACTGCTTCACTTGTGTTTAAGAGCACAAATATAAAGCCCCGCTCCATCTGAATGGGTAATGTGATTTACATATGTGAAAGAAACTCCTCTGTTTGAGACCTATTTTTTGTTAAATGTCTTCCTCCCTCCTCTATTGGAAAATGTGTTTCAATTCTGCAACGAAAAATCTAAAAACCTAGAGTTGGCGGAGAAATTCAAGTTTTGTCTTGTGTAAAGTTCTACAAAAAACAAAACAAAACATATTTTTCTACAAACTTTATTTGTGTGTGCCTGAAATGTGAATTGCCAAGTTTTCCCTTGAGAGTATCGTGGCCTAAAAACCTTGATTTGAAACTTGAATTGGGCTCCAACCACTGGATTATGCAGCACTTTTGAATTAGCAGTCTGTGGTACCCTGAGATGATGGTCAGTACGCTCAGTGACTTGTAACCAGTGATCCTCAAATAACAATACCAGGTTAAGAACTAAAGAACAATTCTTCCACAATTCCCATAGTCTCTCAAGGACCTGGTGAAGAGAAGTCTTCTTTGATGATGTCAAGATCATTGGTCTTTGATTTTCCTTGATATATTTAAACCATCTTCCGGATATTAGTGACCAGGTCAGCGAGTAAACTCACCACAGGTTGACTGTACCGTATCTAAATAAGGAGTATGGACCTTATATTGTGTGGCTTACAAAGCGCTTTAAGGAGAGTTTAGACACTGTGAAGAGAACTCGTGTTTGTGTTTTATGATGCATGACAAATGAGTGTGGAAGTGTAAGTTGTGTTGAGATATCGTGCCAGTGTAGACTTGAGTAATTGGATTCTCTGTGTTAGTGAGTGTGTGTATTATCAAATGCAACAAAGGTCTTCATCCGCAATGGACCCAGGGACTTTGCAGTTATGTGTGTTTTAACCAAGTGGTCACCAGGACACCCCCTGGTTGCTCATGTTGGGTTCAGTTCCAAGTGAGATATCCTCATCTTCATTAAAGTAGCTAACTGGCAATTTCCCCAACCCCCCATTCCAAAAAAGATGAGACACTCTGTAGAACATTCATTCATTCATTCATTCATTCATTCATTCATTCATCTTCTATACTGCCTATCCCTTTCGGGGTTGCAGGGGCTGGAGCCTATCTCAGCTGCCAACGGGCGAGAGGCGGGGTACACCCTGAACCGGTCTGTAGAACATACAGAATGTAATTTGACCTTGCCTAAAGCAACTAAAGACTGGGAAAGATGTGGAATGCTCCAAAAACACCTGTTTGGAACATTCCACGGGTAAACAGGTTCATTGGTAACAGCTGATTAATTGACCTTTTACACAGCGTCCCACATTTTTTGGAATTGGGTGTTGCTGATAGAAATTACACAAATGATATTTTCCATTTTTTTAATCTCTTTTAATATTGAGGGGTCTTCTCCTCACACATGCATTCAGCATGTGGTGTTCACACCTAAACTGAAACTTCGCTTCTAAAGCTCAGTCCTGCCTCGTCTCTTAAGTTTACAAGTGGCTGGGGACGTCTCACTCCTCGTTCATAATGGCTTATAGTCACCATAAATCCCTCCTGGAGGCCTGAACACTAAGCCACAAACAGAGAAGCACAGAGGCAAAGTGCAGAGAGGTCAGAACATGTAACCAAATCAGACTTTAATGTCACGCCACAGACTTTAGTGACATTTAGTGACCACTGAATCCTCCTTTTAAAGCCACGCTGCCGTTGTGAAATGCACTGCAACGTGATCAGTTTATGACTGCTTCATTGGTTTGTTTGTCATCTTGTATCACATACTGGAGGATGGTACTGATCCTGAATCTGTTACTCGTACAAGTGTAAATTAATGTTAGAATTAGGTTATTGGTTGTGTGTGGAGTTGTGGTTCCTACTGTTTGTAGTTTACATAGAAAAGGTTTTTACTGACGGTGGCACCTTAGAGCTGTGATGTAACTGACCTGCCTTATGGATGAATAAGATTGATGACATGTTGATTTAGCTTTTGAGAATGTTTGTTGCTTGCAGGTGTGAGTCTGGTGCCCTGTGAGCATTAATAGTCTAAATAACCTGCTGCCGCAGAGCTGTGAGCAGCTACAGTGGAAACCTAAATATTTAACAGTGTTTAAGTAATAGGCTCAAATATGTATTGAGGCTACTGTTGACCTGAATTATATAATATCAAGCTGTTTGCTGCACGCTGATACTATGAGCTCAGTTCAGTTGAATCCTGAAAGCATCTTCTGACTGGCTGAGGTCTAGGACGTGCAGAAGCAGCTGTTTTTGTTTGTTTACGCAATGATTATCACTTTCAGTATATTATTATTTTGTGGTTGTGGAATTCATCTTTTTTTTTTTTAGCTTTCACTCTTAGTGAAGAGGCTGTAATGTGTTTGTTCCAGATGAAGCGTGTGCTCTGCAGGTGGAAAACGCCGCCTGCCGCCTGTATGAGGCCGTGTCCAGACGAAAGTGAGAACACCCTCTTAATGTGATATTGATGCACTAGTTGATTTTATCTCAGTCAGGGTGACGCTGTGTACATGTGGTTAATGCCCACTGCCACAGTTAACCATTAAGAGACACGATCCAGTTTGTCCCAGCGTCATCGGACAAAAGATTCCAAAGTCTCACCACGATCCGACGTTATGCATCATTTTCTAACAGCTGGTGACAGTATGCAAACTAAGGCTGCAACTAACAATTCTTCTTCTTATCGGTTCATTGTTTTTTAGATGAATCATTGGCCATTGCATTTGGTAGACCGCAGTACTGATGATGAGCACACAGTGTTGGTCAGAGGCACCAGGGTGAAGAGCTGAGTCAGAGGCCTTTAAGGGCTCTGTCTCACTTGTCAGGTGAACCTGAGCCAAAAGCGTTTCTTTTCCCAGTCATTATGTCGTATTGAGTTGAGAGTGTGTTGAAGCCGTCTTGCCTTGATCCTGTCTGAGGCCTGTGTCCTGTCAGGATTTAGTGGCTCTGCATGAAGCTTGGGGCACTGAGTGGACTCCTCCCTCCCTGTCTTCATCTTCCTCTCTGTGGCTCTGACTCACACAAGCATCTTTAGTGCTTGCTCTTAGGTGATTTTTACCCGTCTTTCCATCTGTTTGAATTCAATTCTGTTAATGTGTGTGGACACTAAAGGGAAGTCTGTGCTCACAGGAAATGACAGCAAAATCTAAACAGGCTTCGGCAAATGCAGTGATTTTATTTTTTCCGTTGACACTATATTACTCGATTTCAGGGTGTTTAAGTCTTAACATTTCAAACATTTCCGACCGCTATTTAGGTCTGCCATTAAGCTAAAGCACAGCTTTATGTCAGTTTATCTGCCGTTTTCTGTCATCTCAGATGTCATTTTCTCTCTTTCTTCTTTTCGTTGCTGGTCAGAGAGACTCCTTTGTGCACTGACAGAGATTCAGGGGCTGCTCTCATTTCAAACATGATGGCCTGACTTTGATATGCTCTCAGCACATTTGTGCATTTGGGTTTGTCTAGATTGTTTGGACAAGGTGTTTGTGTGTACATACGTACGTGTGTGCTTGTGTAGAGGATGAGGTAGCAGTAACAAGTTATCATTTTTGGAGGCATCGTTTGTAAGTTGTAAGACCTGTCTGCCTGTGTGCATGGTATGTCTATGTGAAACATATAAGTGTTTCAGGTTATTTTCCTGTGTGTGCGTGTGTCTGTAGTGTTATAGCAGAAGCGCTGTACGCCTGTTTGCTTGCAAAAGGCAATCTCCAGTCATTGTGAATCATCAGGTCAGTGTGAGAAAGAGTCAGTTTGGAACTTCAGATTGAATATGCAAGAGTGCAGCCACCCATTTATACTGTGATGTCTGTAGTATCCATTCCTGTTAACAAAGCACACATTAATTGAGGCAAATCTTGAAATTCTTTACAGCACAGAAGATAAAAGATGAAGTCGTGTCCAGGGAAGATAGTAAGAAAAATGAGTCAAGCGCTTCATTCTGCTCGACACAGAACACTAATTAAGACAGATTTCAAGTCAGTATTAATTAACTAAAAGTGAAGAACAGTCACACTACAACAGTGATTATACCTTCATATATACATCATATATTTGAGCTGTCCTTAATGTGATACATATTGACAAAGTATCCAAGCGGGGTTGAATCAAGGGCAGGCTGGAAAAGGCTGGACATAGTTGCAGAAACTTGGAAAGCTTTTGCCTCTCATTCGAGGGGCCTCTTCAGGTCTAACTGAGTGGTGGGGAGTCCCACCACTTGGGTTGTTGGTGCGGTTGTTACACAGCCAGGAGCACCATCGCCCTTGATTCAGCCCTCCTCGAATAACTACGACCTGGATGACGGAGAATCTTCACAGACATATTGGCGAAATGTTTACCGGGCTGCAAAAGAGCTGTGTGAATACGTGACACCATTTTGATGAGCCCCAGCTTAAAGAACTAAGAACACTAATTTAAACCCAAATCTGATCTTACTAGGAATGTCTGATCAGGTTTGGGAATGAATGTTGAGCTACACAAGTTCTGAAGGCCTAGAAACACCAAATCATGACCGAACTATCAGACAACCAAAACCAAAAACATTTGGTCAGGAGGGAGAAGTTGCACACCGATTGCTATTATCATTTTGAGCCTGAACAACTCAAAAATGTCAAATATTCAGTGTAATATATTTTTAAATGTCAAAAGACAATCCTTATGACAATTGTTGCCTTTTTTGGTCTTCCTTTTGGTTTTCTATGAACCAGGGTGGTTGAGAAGTTGACCAGTTCGTTCAATAATGAGTGAAAGTTGGAGTTGGACACTTGTTGATATGTGGGATATTTAAAGAAATAGGATGATTGATTTGGCCAGATCAATTGTTTTTCAGTGAAACATTAAAACATAAAGAGTTAATGTTAATTTGTGTTCCCAGATGATCCATCCTCAGTGAGTAGTCCTGCTTCAGGAAATGTCACACAGGTCAAACCGAACTGAAAGCATACGATTGTTACCTTTTCTTTGAAACCTTCTTCTTTATCAAAGCACAATGTGAGAAGGACACTGTATGCAAGACACAGGCAACATGTGTAAACCTGTGTGAGTTAGTCCATGCTCTATAGCCTTCCAGTTGAGCGTGAATCATGGCACTCATGTTGTTGTTTGAGTATCTCATAATAAAAATGATGCTTGACTTGAACTGATGTTTGTCTGGCATTTTTGGGGCTCAGTGAGTGACTGATTGATGGGTGTAATGATGGACAGATAGCACCATAGAGACCTTTTCAAGGAATTTAAAGGTATATTTGGAGACGTCTATAAGGTTGATAAGACCAGTTTAATGATCACTAATCATATCAAACAATAATCCATGGGTCTCCGGAATGTGTTTATGTGGATGTTCAGGATAAAAGTTGTCACTAAATTTTGTCTACTTCGTCTATGGCTCGTGGAGTTTAACTTGTTTAATCCCAACGGTCACTATAGTAACCGTAAAAATGTTTCTTCGTTATAAGGCTCTAAAAACCTTACTGAATTATGTGTCAGTTTAATTTCCAACAAATATTGAAATAATAAAGGGTCTCAATGAAATATGTGCAGTGTCACATGTTCACTGTAAATTGCCACAAGACCGAAGCTGTTTACATCCTGGCTGTACAATGAGAAAAGGATGGCTGCATCAATGCCCCCACAAAAACGGTTGGTAAAGTATGTTAACATAAAGATAAGAAAACATTTTTGGTATACATCATACTTGAGGTGTCTAGTATTTATATAGGCATTTACAATTACTCAAACTTGTATAGTGTAGTCATAGAATGAGCAAACATGTTGACGGCAACAATTGTGACCGTTGGGATAATACAGTGTATCTATGCAGACACATGCTAATGTTGCATTCCATTTGCTTGGGAAGTCAGTAGCTGGGAATAGCATGGCATCCGAGTTGACCATGTTCCATTCAGCAATACTAGTTCTATCTATGGTTCTAGCTTAGTGAGCCACACTGTGACATTAACCATTGTTAGCATTAGCAGTACATCCTGTAGCATTAGTTCTTGTTCTAGCTAACTTTCTGCTGTGTTCTTCAGTTGGCTTCAGTTCATCTGGTTGACAACACAAATATCAATGATGACCCATTTTTAAAGGTTAGGCCCATCTTCACCGAGTTCAATCACTCATACAAAGTTATGCCATTTCAGGAATGGCTGTCAGTGGATGAGAGCACAATCCCATACTATGGCGGACATAGACGTGAGCAATTCATAAGAGGTAAACCAATCCATTTTGGTTACAAACTATGGAGCCTTGCCTCATCCAGTGGTTATATGTATCACATGGAGCCATATAATGGATCCCACATTCTCCTCCCTGAGACTGGGTTGGGTCAGGGACCCAGTGTCGTTCGATCGCTCTGTCTTACAGAGCAAGCTCAGATGCCTCAAGGTTGCAAATTCATTTATGACAACCTCTTTACTTCACTTGCACTCCTCGATAAAATGACAAAAAGAGGATATGGGTGCTCTGGAACAATGAGGCAAAACCACCTGTTTGATGTCCCATTCAAGTCACAGAAGGACTTCATGAAGGTACCCCGGGGAACCTTTGAGGTTCTGACTGAAGACGAGAAGTTGCTGGCACAAAACCAGTGAGGTCAGGAAGGAGATCTCTTCTGGCTGCTAACTATTCAAGATCAGGCAAGATATCACAATGCTTCTCACTGGCCAATCAACACGACGCACGAGTCCCAGAGATGTCATCTTTGTGACAAACGCACTACCTACAGATGTGAGAAATTCAAAGTGCCACTGCATATCGAGTGCTTCAAGTTGTACCATAACCAGTAGAAAAGAAGATGAGAGTGAACAAAAGGGTGGAAAAAAAGCCAATAAAGAGTAAAAAGAAAAGCAAGAAAAAGGGAAAAATACAATCAAAAATGTTTCTGAAAAAGGTCAGTTGATTCAAGAGATGGGCTACTTGTGTCAGTATTCATATGAATGTAGTTGTATTTTTGATACTTTAGGCCTAAGTCACACTAGAATGTCATAGAGCATTCTTTTGGTAATACTGGCTACTACCAGTGACAGAATTGTACAAATATTATTAACTGGGGTGGGATATATGGCATTTTTTAT
Source organism: Chaetodon auriga (assembly GCF_051107435.1). Taxonomy (NCBI): domain Eukaryota; kingdom Metazoa; phylum Chordata; class Actinopteri; order Chaetodontiformes; family Chaetodontidae; genus Chaetodon; species Chaetodon auriga. The sequence continues at coordinate 5,513,801 of NC_135076.1, read as the reverse complement.
GACTGCATAGGATAAATATGTTCGTATAGTCTATAATTGGTAGATACAACACCTTATCCCATTGGTCACAATTGCAACCGAACATAAAACACACTTCTTCACCTACTTTTCCATGAAAATGTTTAAAAATAATGATTGATTATTTCAATGACACATGATTTAGATATTTTCATGTCTGGGAAAAAATTGGGATTAAATGGGTTTCAAGTTTCAAATTAGGATCAGCAGGATGTCTGTTCCCTTTTGAAATTCTCTCTGACTAATAATATTGAGTGTGGTGCCCCTCTGTGGCTGCAGTTGGATCTACACTCAGCGGACCTCAGGTGAATGACAAACCCTCATGCAACATGCTCTTTGGTCAAGACCCCAAAATAAGTTTTTAAGTTTTCTTTTTTCTTTCGTTTTCACGTTTATTAATTCAGCTGATCAATTACGTGTTCTGTAAATGTTAGCTTCCAACAACCAAAAAAAAGCTGTTTCAGAGGCCTCACCACATTGCCAGGAATATGATTTTGGTCAAGAAATCCAAGAAATCCTTTTTTTTTTTTACTGCCAATGAAGAAGTTGTGATGAAGGGAACAAATGATTCGAACTTGCATGCTATGCAGAAATTTTATTCACACTCAGATTACACATGAGGCGGAGTCCAGTACAATCTGATTACATAGACACTATTTACTAATGTGGTCTCTCTTCTGGTAAGTGCTGATTTTTTTTTTTTTCTTTGATCAGGTCATCATGGAGTGATGAAAGCAGGTGGTAAATCCTTGGTCGGGCGCTCCTGCAATGACACAGAGACACATTTTGTGGTGGTTTGTCAAACACAAACTGACAACATGACAATTTGCTTCAGATAAATTGCTGCAGCTCAAATAAGGCACAGTAAATTACTGCTAACCTAATTTGCACTGATGTGAACTGGTTCTGACTAATGCTTAACTCACACTCACCTGCGTGGATCCATGCATATCCTGCATGATCACTGCCTCATCACTTTCCTGCCGTCTCCTCCTCATCCTCCAGACCAGCATGGAAACCACCAATATGACTGCTGCCACAGACCCAGCCACAGCCGTGATCACTATGGTGTTATTAGCAGCACTCTGTGGGGCACCTTGGTCTGCAGCCTTCATCAAACTGTCCTCAGCACGGACAGCAGAGCGGGGAAGAGGCTGAGGTACCAGCAGATCAGAAATATCTGAGGACAAGTAGACAACAACCATGATGTTGGAGACAGGATGGTCTTAGATATAGAGTGGTGACATCATGCTCCCATCTACTGTCTGAATGACTCCACACCTTCCAGACTGAGGAAGAAGAAGGCATCGTCTCCTTTGATGAAGTTTCTACTCTTCAGCCTGCTGTGGGTGATGAAGCTGCTTGTTCCAAAGCCTGGGCCTCGATAGTAATAGCTGCCATCAGACGCAGTCACTTTAGAGCCCACCTTCCTGGGGTCGTCCCAGTAATACTCAGTGCCTGGAACAGGTGAACTGTCAATGAAATCCATTTGCTCTATGAAGAATAGAATGAGTGGATTGTCAAGCTTGCTACAACAAGTTATCCATCCTTCTCTTACCGTCAGAGGACAGCTTGCCAGGGTCAGTGGTGACCATTCGGTGCATATTCATTTGCTGTCTGATGTCAGACTGCTGATCCATCAGGGCCATAGTTACCTGCTGCCACGGACATGGCCATTTGAGGGTGTGGTCATTGGGGCCTGAGGTCAGGTAGAAGTAGGTGGCCATGTACCCTGGACGGTCACTTATCCCATTAAGGTACACACCTATCTACAGATCACAGAGCAGCATGAAGTAACTTTAAAGTACTTTTAAAATCCCACCAACTAACTTAATGGTTGGATTATTCAAAAACTGTTGCAGCAGCAATCTGTGCAAGCATGTGATGTAATATAAGTTAATTGACCACTTGTTAAATGCTCAGCAGGTGCATGCTGTGCACAGCAGGTGTGTGAAACTCTGAACTTCTCCACATGACAAAGTGCTGTGCATGAGGATCTAACAAGAGCAATACTGTCCAAAACAAAAAACACAGGAGAAACAGTGTAAGGAATGGATGAAACTCTGTTTATCTGCACTAACTTCAGCTGCAATTGTTAGTATATTTGGCTAACTAGTGCGTTCAAGGAGCATGTAATTAACTAAAAACCTTTGTTTGTGGACTTGCAGGTTATGTTGAAAAACCTCTTTCAAAACTGGTTGGACTTGTTGGACTTAAATTACTGCTACAGGCCTTGCAAAACAAATATCTGTATTCTTTTTATGTGCCAAGACTGAGAGAACTGAATACTAAAAGGCAAATTTACCTGGAAGGAGTAACCTGCTGGTGAGAGAAAGCGAGGGCTGTACAGTTTTCTTCCTGCTGGTGTGGTGGCCAGCAAGCTGGTGATGTTGCGGATGTGCCAGACATGCTGAGGGCACTTTGTGGATGACAGATTAATATCATCCAGAGAGAAACCTCCCTCGGATGGACTCTTTCCCCTCACACCTTCAAAAACCACACGGGCCTTCTGTGTTACAAAAAGATTGATGTTATGCAGTTCCCAGGAGCCCATGACACCTCCTGTAAAGACAACAGAGAAGAGATATTCATCACCATTAATCACAGATTTATAACTCGGTTTGAGGCTGTATATGAAACCTTTGAGTTTCTGATTTGGTTTCAGCTTCTTTTAAATTATTCTGATCACAAAATATAAATTATTTCAATTGTTGAAACATGAGAGAAGCCATTTGTTCTAACTACACTTATACAATATTTAATGCTTCATTCTTTACCTGAAATACTCTTGAAGAGCTTCAGTTTACCGCTGGGGTTGGTCTGGTCATATTCTTTCACCCAGATATTGAGCACATCATCAGCTGCTGCGGTGTTATGGAGGAAGAACTGCAGACACTGGGCTCCAGGTTTAGGGTAAAGCCACTGACTCTCCAGGACTGCATGGTCACCAGGTTCAGCAGAGGCTGTGCTGAAGTGCATGAAATAGCCTTTTCCTGGGGGCAGGAGGAGACAGCAGTGGGTAATGTTGGGCATCAGAAGTTTGTCATATTACAGTAAATAAATAAAAAGTATTTTAGTTCTGCATGATCACCTGTGAATACCTCAGCAAGTAATCTGTGGAATAAACAAGGTTCAGGGGCTGCTGTTGGTACTATGGTACCATATTCAAGAGCCTACTTCACAACTGTCAGTTCAATATGTTTAAAGCTCCCTTTTGTCTGATGTTTTATTGAAGGCTAAGAAATAATTGCCACGACTCTGATTGAATGGTGATAATGAGGAGATCAAAATTTATCAGCCAGAACAGAGGTGGATAGCTTTTTGGCTTTCTGTGAGCAGTAAATCAAAGAATTATCTCGTTGACTTTTATAACAGCCAATGAATGAGCCCCTCACTAAATTGTAAATCACTAATAAATTGGTATTTATCTGAAACCTCACACAATAATCAAAGTATTTTTACTGCCAGCCTGTACATTGTACAGATAATGTCATCGATGAATCACCTCTGGCAACTTTTGGAAATATCTTCAGATACTAAACACCGAGGCCAAGTATCTACCGTAAGAGTGAGTGGGGGTAAGTAAGTAGAAAGAAATAAATAAACCCTCCAGTAGATTTTGAGAGGAATGTTCAAATAACCAAAGTTAATGCATTCAAAGACATGCATTTGTGATGAGTGATAGTCACCTTTGCATTGTCCCATGATGGAGAAGTCAGTCTTAGGCCCTCTACTCACAGAACTACGCTGTTCCCACTTTCTGTTGCCGGGACCCTGAATCATCCCACAGATGTTCTCCTCCTCAAAGTTACAACTTTCCACAAAGGTAGAAGACTTGGCTGCAGAGAGAAAACAGTCACACTTTCATCAAGAGTACATTAGATTTGAATGACCAAGACTTTTAATCTAATTTGTTTGATTGTCACTTTCTTTACCACTCCTGTCATAGACCTGGAATGCTACAAAGTATTTTGTATTTTTGTCTTCCTTTATGTATAGGCTGATCCTACCTCATTTAGCTACGTGTTATTGCCACAATAATGCTTTTCACTGTAAGGATAATGTTCATAGATGCTCGAGGAATAATCCTATTTTATTGGGTGCTGTGCTATTGGAGAAAGCAAATGCAGCTCCCTTCATATGCAAGCAAGTGGTTTGGTTGGCTACATGTCCATATCAAGATCCCAGATACAGACAAAGAAGTGATTGGCCAAGCATGTGCTGCATCTCCTCTGCATTCATGGCTGTCTGAGGTGTAATACTGTGGGCTCATAAATTATAGATTATTGCTCAAGATTGTCAATATATATCAGCTTCAGCTCAAAACTCTGACCCTTCCACTCTGCTAGGTTATTATGGGACAAAAATCATTTTCTTCTGATTTTGTTTAGTTTAGTTTGTCAGACACTCAGAGGACCCTTTTAACAGGTTTATTTAGACAATTTACTGCAGGTCACATACCTATACTTTACATCACAGCTACTGTTTTCCAAAATAGGTAATTGTGTCATAGATTTTTTACCTTTCCTGTATTCATGCCTCCACCTCTTTATCCATAATTCTCATTCATCTTTTTTGCTTTACCTGTTTCTTCATTGGTTGCTTGCTGTTTCAAGGGCGAAGTGACACTATAGTATCATGCAATATTTTGGAAGCTAATGTCCTACTGACTGACTTGTGTAATACTGTGGGAGCAAACGTATTGCATACCACAGTTAAGCTGAATTTTATGTAATGTATTATGTTTCATAGGTTGAGGTTCAAACTCCGCAGTAGCTTGTAGCTAAATGTTAGTACAGAGTACACATGAATTGACACTTTTTCTCAATAACCAGTGCAAGTTAACAGCTCGTTTAAGATGGAGGCAAGGGCTGCATAACTAATTAACAAAGTATCTAAAAGATATTGTAGCAAGTTACTGAGGTTCACTTTCAAGAGAGTGTTCAGTGACGAGGAAGCTGATGATTGCAATATTCAGTTAGGCTCAAACTACAAGTCATTCTTTCAAGTTGTTGGCAAACATGACATCAGCACAGGCACTAAATACTTTCATTTCACTTCATTTTCATTCCTGCCCTTCAGCTAATGTCAAGCATGTGAGCAAAGCGTTTGTTTAGCTAGTTTAGCATGGTTGTGCTTTGGCAACAGTTTTCATTATTTGAGAAACAACATTAAGTTAACGCTACCTAAATTCTTGAGAGGGGATCTTTTCTAATCTCACTGAATAAACGTCTTTAGAAAAAAAGAACACAGTGTGTTATGATGACTCACTGCAGCCATAGAGAAGGTTGAGCTTGGTTAGGTCACTGGCACTGAAGCCCATCCGCTGACCAATCACATCCATAAATTGAGGGATCTTGGTGACGATGGTGGGCTCGGAGCCGATGTTGAAGGACGTCTTACTGTAGTGCATTACAGAGCCATAGTCATAGGGGACGCCTAGAGCACTGGACACCGTGTCATCGTATGTTCTGAAGTTGTGCTCTTTTCCTGAGGAAGAAATATTAAGAATATGCGGGAAAATTCAGCCCTTTGTTTTTGATTTTTAGAAGGATTGATAGAATGTCAGTATTACAAGTGCCTATACACTAATTTAAGTGTTCAGCTGTAATTCAACAGGTCAGTGTTACCGGCTTCAATGCGATCCCACATGATGTTGACGTAGTCATCACGGTCAGCTCTGGACTGCTCGTGCCAGAAACCCAAAGCGTGCAGGAACTCATGCTCAACAGTTCCTAGACGATCACAGTTTTTACCAATGGACAGCCGCTGCTTCCCCACACGCTGGTTGCCTACAGAGGAGGAGCATCTGCAGAGAGGGGAGCCAAGATAGCCTACACTTTTAACTGAATGGTCTTTTAGCTCTGGAAAGACGGACAGCATTCAGAGGATGAGAAATATTCCTGTAGCTCTGCCAGCCTTGGCTCTAACCTGCGTCACTATTTAAAATAAAAAAAAAAAAATGCACAAACATAGACTAATAAACTACCATATCATATTGGAATTAGTCCCAGACTTTCATGGGTTTATTGCTTTCTGTCTGCCTTTTGGTGCTGGGCAGATAGCATACAGTCAGCTCTCTGGAAAAAGGTTGATAAAAACTTTGAGATTAAACCAAAGCAGTAAAGTTGTCATAAAACCAAAACAATGGGCAGAAAGATTGTGTAGAGCTGAAGACTTCAGATCCACCTCTTTCACATTACATACACATTTTATATATGAAAATATATAGAGTGTTAGCATAGTGAATTCATGTGCCGAGACACATTCAACCAGCCATTATGTGAGGCACAGTTTAGTGTTGCTCAGCAGTACACTTTATGTAACATGAACAGCTCACCCGCTCCCTTTGAACACAGAGATGTAGTTCTCCTCTCCCGTCCACGGTGTGAAGTCAATACAGGTCTTCAGTCTGTACTGCTCAAAAGCCTTCAGGATCACTCCCTTTGCATTCATATCTGCATGTTACACAATGTCAGACAAAGAAACATGAATTTGGTGCATATCCATAATAACAATGGAGTACTGTGAATGTGAGTTTCCATAACACAGTGTCTTACCAAGACTGTCCTCTAGGTAGTAGGGAATGGTGGTTGGCCAGCGATACTCATCTCCTATAACGGAGTTTCTGCTGAATTTCTGATAGAAATGAAGAAAAAGATTTTTGCATGCACATAAATTGGATATTTGGAGAGAACAAAAATCAGTTTTATACTCAGTTATCCACATAAGCACACAATAATAACCAAATTTTATTATTATCAAATAATTGGAGTAGGTCATTTCTGATTGGCTCTCCATCATCTGATCATTAGTAGGATCATCGGTGAGTATGGAAGCTTTCTCTTCAAAGTATAATTTGTGCCCTATCACGTGGCCTGAATTTATGCACAAATATAACACTCAAATAGGCCAAAATGTGTAGATTACTGAAGAGCAGCAGCAGTTTTTAGTCTGTGGAGTCTTTGGTGTGTGTGCACACTAACTTACTTCCTCCTGTTGGATATCTCCCTCCAGCAGGTCCAGCCCAGCCACTGCAAAGGAAAATTATACTGGTTGAAAGCCCTCAGAGGCATATTGTACAACAAAGCAAAACAAAAATAATGAGTCCACAAACCTTCATTGATGTTAAAGATGTCCCAGTCATGGCCTTCATCAACGTCAGTTTCTGCAGATGTGGAATCAGGAATATACAATTGGATTAATGGGACACAAAATTTAAGAATTTTTTTCTTTAACCTCTTTTCCTCAGAAATAACTGCAGACATTGAAAAGAGTAAGGAAACGTAAACCTCCTATCTTTATCACAGGAGGAAGCAGACCATTTTAGGATTCCTATTATACTGAACTCAAGAATAAATGAAACAGGAAAAATCTGCAGGGTGGGATTTTATTCCCCTGAGCTTCTGACAGCAGCTGAAAAGGCTTCTTTTCTCGACACTGTCAGTATGGCTTTACCTGCAGTCTTACCTGAACCAATTAAAGACCCCACTCTGTGTTGTAGCTATGTGCAGAATTAAAGGGTTATGCCAAAGACTTGGCCTCCAGGATTGAGTCACATATGACTGAATGCTTTATTTAGTCTGGTGGGAGACGAAATTTGCATGCATATTCCTTCATGTGAGACACTTTTCAAGAGATATTAAAACAAGACGCAATACCTATGGGAGGAGCTTGAGAAGTTTGGCTTGATTCAGGGCCTCATTAGGCAGGTTAAAGCAGCTTACACAAGACCTTGAACCATTGTGACAGTCGGCATCTTATCTAACCCTGTATGTCAATAATGCCTCCTCCTCAGCTCCTCACATTTTGGATGTCTCTCTGCCTTCACATAAGATATATAGTTTGAGTCCCAACTCATGCCTCTTAATCTGAAAATCCCAACCGCAAAGGGATACACTTCAAATTTCTGCATAGGATGTTTCTCACTTTCAGGAAGTTCTATCTGATAAAGCTCGTATCCTGTCCAGACTGTGAACTCTGCCCTATTGAACACACACAGGCTTTTCTTCACATGTATTGCCCAGGGGTAGGGCATTTCGGGAATATGGTATTTACAAGCTTATCTGACCTACTTGATATTAAAGTGTCATATTGTCCATTGGCCCTGTTGAATGTAATCTCACCTCATTTTGAATTGCTGCATATCTGTAAATCTTTACCGTTGGGTATGTGTGCATGAAAGAGTACGGTTTTGACCTGTTCCATATGGATGTATGTATCTGTGTGGAAAATGTCCTGAGACAACTTTTGTTGTGATTTGACACTATATAAGTAAAACTGAATTGAACTGAATCTCATGTCATCAGATGCTTTTTCCCTCTTCCAGAATAATTGGCTATAATATTTGCTAGATATAGCATATGGAGATGTCAACAGCAAAAATGCATAATGCTAATCGAGTTTGAAACAGGATGTTCTTAACTTTCCCTTTTGAGCTGGATATACAGCTCAAGGGTGTAGTGGGGATACTGTTAAGAGAACCTGTAAAATACAAGACATCTGCATCATGCAGGTACTGCCTAAAAATCAAGTAATACAGGCTGGTCTGGGATATTTTATGATTTTTACCTCAAGTTTTTATTTGCTTTTGACAGTAATTAACTGGACAAACACAATATGTGACTCACCTGTATCACCTGTGAGCTTAGCTGCTGCCTAATAAATAGATTAGAAAGCACATTAATTAATCAATGGAGAAAACCGATGACGATTTACTAAAGAATGCATAGACAACCTGGGAGGCAACTCCACATTCAAGCAATGTTTTGCACTGGAGATACAATATGAATGCAAAGGCTTACACTCACCAGTCCCAGGCTGAAGAACAGAATGATCCATGCTGCCATGGCTCCAGATGCAGACACACACTGCCCCAGTCCTGCTGTGTCTGAAGAAATGTTTTCGCATTGTTTTTGCACATTCACGTAATCTGATAATCTTTATGACTCGGGTTGAAGGAGATAACATGACTGTCCGATTAATTATTAATACTCATGATTATCTTATTTAAGTGTTGCAGCCACACTAATAAACATACGATGGTGCAGGTGGTTTGAAAAAGTTAAAACTTTTACAGTACACGCACACACACGGATGTGATCTTACCTACCCTGTAACACAGTTTGAATCAGTGGAAGCAGCAGATCACGACTGCACAGAGCTGTTATTTAAAATCACCTTCTGAGGATGATCAATTAAAAGTATTTGAACCGTCAAACTTTAGTTTGAACAAATCTTTCACCTTAAACAAGGGTCAGAGTTTGTCAGTCTGACTGTGTATATGTCCATTTATGTTCAAAGTATTTTTTTCTGGAAAAGATGGAGGATTTAACAACCTGGGGACAGTTGACATAAGGTTGATATTTACCAAGGTAACTTCTTCCCATTATGTTTTTACATGCTATTGTAATAGAACCAGGTTTTATATGTATACTTGTTAACCTGTTCAATAGGAGCGGCCCCTGTACAGGGGGCGAGCCTGAGATGCGTGCAGCTCAGATGATCAGTGGTCACACTAGGAAGCACCAATCCTAACTTCTACCATACCAGAATAAGGGGAGAAATTCAGCTAAAAGCCTCTACCAAGCATTGCCACCAAAACGAAACCTAACTTATACTGCAATAAATTATATGGGCATATAAGGAAAACACGAAAACAGTGTCTGTCCACTTTAGAGCGTCTGCTGTATTCACCACTTTACACAAGCCACACAAGCCTGATGCCATATGAAAGCAGAGAGTCTGACGATCACAGCGATGTCTGCCTCCTCACTGTGCGACGACAACTCGGCGAGTTGGCAGCCAAACAGCAGCAGAAAAATAATTCTCAAAGTCATACAGTATGTCTTATCTTTGCTGCTTTGTGGTAAAAAGTTATATTCCAGCTCGAGAAAACGCTGCTGCTATCTGCTCCTATCACTCTGTGTTAGTTTGAGATCGACCGCGAGGGTCATGGTTGTTTACGTAAAGAGGAGGGGGTTTCTAGAGTGGGGGGAGTGCTCACATTAAATACACGTACACTTCCAATAGTCATTGGTGTTTCTATGGTGAACTTGGGTCAATGACCAAATGGTGGGGGGCGACTGGCTGCAGTAAGCGCGCAGTTAGTTTCACTTCTCCCTGTTATTTACACGTCAACAGGCAGGGCGCGCACAGAGGCACACAGAGGCTCACAGAGGGCCCTGCTGAGCAGTCCGAGGTGTTATTTTACTGTTTTGTTTGCACTTTGTCCTTTTATGAAGGTTAAAAATAACAGAGAGCAGAAAACGGCTACACAGAGAAGATTGTTAGAGAGCCTTCGGAGAGATAACGGTACTCCGCTCAGACGAGCGCCTGTGGGAAAACATCCGTAAAACTGCTCAGGTTCATCATTTTGGGATGTACTTTTGCACAGTTACTCATCAGATATTACTTTACTAATTCGTAGAAGAATTTGGCTTTTATCACATGATTTAAAGGTGGTTTTCACTCAAAATAATGTTTTGTTTTCAGGCGGAGATAAAAATTAAAAAATTCTACTGCGTTCAAGATGAATTTACTCTGACACAGTAACACATATCTTGATTCTGTAGTAATCTCACGGGTTTTAGCTTTCTTTTGAGACCAAGATTATTCATACAGCCCTTGTAGTTGTGAAGATATACTCTATTTATTTTGGGTAGGTCATTTCAGAGGATAGGATAGGAGGCAGACAAAATAGGCCTGGTAGTGAAGAGGTTAAGAACCTTGCCTCCCTAATCTGTGATGATGCAGTCCGTCCAGCCGAAAAAATCATCATGCTTACACAATCCATGATGCCAAACTGTGGCACCATCATGATAAGCACAATGAAAACCACTGAAGGGCAAAACATCATTATCAAGCAGTAACAGGCACATTGTGTTTATTTGATAGTATCAATCAATCATTCATGTAACAAAACAGTATTGAATAGAAAATTTCAGATAAATCACAGGCAGCATCGGTGTACTGTGTGAGGCTGTGAGTAAGCACTGCTCAGCCTGATTAAGCCCAGTAGTAGAAAATGACTTTTATTGGTTTTGCCTTTGTGAGACCCTTTCCTTAACTGCTCTGCGTGATGCACCATATGCACAGTACAGTATCTGAAAACTGCCACAAACAGTCCTCCGGTCTTTAGCTTCAGCATGACGAGAGGAAATTAAAGAAATAACTGAGTGTGGTAACTGATCTTACGGTGGACTAAAGCAGAAAATGGTCTTTGTTTTACGCTCTTTATGCACTTTCATGCTGTGGCATTTTAAAGCTAGACATTATCAAAGCAGGGAATCCACTGAAAATCAGCCACATGTGATGAGTCAGTGCACAGGTTTCTAACATCAGAGCATAGGTTTGTAAGCTATATCCACATAGGACCCAAACAGCCAATTCTCTCACCCTAAGACACTGCTACAATAAAGCATTAGCATCAGTTATACGGGGACTCAGAGAGCCCCAAATGCACTTTTTGGTACCAAGCAGACGTTTAAAAAAAATGCCTTCAAAGGAATGGTTTGACACTTTGGGAAATGCACTTATTTGCTTTCTTGCTACAAGTGAGATAAGAATAATAATACCACTGTCAAGTTTAAGAGTGGAGTTGATCCTCTAAACTTTTTAAGACCATCTATCTCTTGGCAAGAAAGAAGATGAATGTATTTCCTTAAATGTTGAACTATTCCTTTAACAACTTACGTTGTAAAGCTATAGAACACAGAATAGGTGCTTTAAAAAACACGTCGTCACATTTGTACAAATCCTTTTGAAATTGCCGACTGGCCAACAAAAATAATGGAAATGATAGTTTCAAAGATTGTTACTGAGCTTCGACCGCCGGCAGACCTAACACGTGTTGAGCTGTAAAACGGCATCAGTCTATCTGGATTTCGACCCTGTCTCAAAAATATATGCTTGTCTTTTCAGCTGCTTCTAGATTGTCGCTGAGACGTGTCTTGGGATCCCAGCATTCCAGCTGTCACAGACAGACAACATGTCCCTCCTCTCTCAGTCTTTAAAGTACTGCAACTGTCCCCGTGTCCATTCAAAGGGAACTTCCCTTTGAACTTCTTCCCGTCCTACCCTTCACCTCTTAATGCGTTTTAGTCGCTCGCTCATAATGGACAGGTACTGGGTCAGCTTCACCATGGCAATGATGATGGTTCCTCCAATCAAGGTGCAGGTTGGCCAGAACAGGGAGTGGAAGACGGCGACCTGGCCATAGATCTGCGTCAGGATGGCACTGTCCATTCTGTCTTTTGGGTCCACGTAACATTGAACTGTGTGCTGAGACCTGAGACGCTCAGAAATGTTCTGAACTATTGCATGTGTGGCTGCATAGTCCTTACGGCACTTTGGGATGTAGAAGCACTGAAGGAAGGAATAGAAAAAAAGAAAAAACAGACATATGTTTTGACTCTGATTAGTCAATGAATAACTTTAATTTCCATGTGCTAAGTAGGTACACCTACTTAAAACCAATGCAGTCTGTTGTATTGGACCTTGAGCTAGGTGTATCTAATATAATGGCAACTGAGTGCACATATAGGCATACGTGATGCACTGTGTGAAGCATCTGAAGTTGCAAATTGCATAAAAATATAATATAAACATTTTTAGCTGCATGCAGCTTGCATGGATATATGCAGCTGTTGACAAGGTGCATTTCCATATACAGTGTAACTGAAATAGTATGAAAAAGTGTCATAACAAAAAACAGAATAAAATATTTATCCTCTCCGTGGGTTGCAGAGTACCTCAGGATTGCTGTCCTCTGTCTCCTCATTGTGCAACAGTCGTATCACCTTCCCTGAGGAGTTGAGGCTGACGTAGACCTGGAGACAGGGGTAACGGGAGCTTTTCCAGCACTCTGCTCCACAGCTGTATGAGCAGTTCACATCCCACACGATGGTGGCGTTCACGATGGTGCAGCTAGCCTCGTCCGTCCATACGCTGTTGACAAAGAGCGCTTATTTCCAATGCACGCTATGCTGTAGGCACATTTACAGTGGTTTCTGTGGGCAGTCTGTTGAACTCGTGAACACAAGCTTTGACTCAATAATCACAATGAAGTCACAAATAAAGAACATGCATTTGTGTTCTGTAAGTGACCATGTAGCCGTGATTACCTGTCAGAGTAAGAGCGCAGTATGGTGATTCCAAGGACGAAGTACATCATGATGGAGAGGAAGACCATGCTGAGGCCCAGCAGTATGGCTCTGTCCTCGCCTGCCCTCAGAGCTGTCACTGTCTTCCTCTTGTCCAGGACGTCATATTCCCGAATCTTCTGGTAGATGGATCTGAAAAAGGTTAGCATTAAAGATGCACCTCAACACTAAAAAACACATTCTGCATTTTATGTCGATGCTGAAGTATTTGATCTGACCTTATGCACTCTCCCTCTTCAGGTCTTGAATTTACTGTCACTTTCACTCTTCACAGTGTACACACTTCAACTATCTCTGGCACTTCAATCTCATCTTCAGCTGCTTTCGCCGCTACACTTGAACTGATGATTTAAGTGTGCTCATCTCATCTCTTACCCTTCATCTGACTGTTTAACAGCGTTCAGCCTCTACATATCAACTGACCTTTCAACTCATTTTTACCCTTCAACTGACGCATCAAACGCTCCAACTCACATTTCAACTGTTGTCACTGCTCACATACCAACTCACACCTCAACTATTTAAAGTTCATACGCTTCAGCCATCTCCGGCACTTACATTCATCTTCAACCGCTTTCAGCACCACTCTAAAATGATAATTTAAATCTGTTCATCCTTCACCCAGCTTTCAGCCTCGACACATCAGATTCCCTCCACACTTGTTTAATGATCTATATAAAATACTTTAAATGATTTGTGGTGGCTGTGGCTCAGGAGGTAGAGCGGCCGTCCACCTTTCAGAAGGTTGGTGGATCACAGTCCACATGAATTCATATGTACGTCACATTGAATAAAAGCGTTTACCAAATGACTAATTGTAATTGTAATTTGTGTCTCATATGGTTTTTCCAATTATGTTCAACTGCAACTTCCATTCAACATCTCACTTTCAAACAAACAACATTTTAAGACATTGTAACCTGGTTTCCGCACTTGGACATGCATTTTCAGTACACTTAAATGTTTTCAAAAAAAAAAAAAAGTAGCCTTTTGTAGTTCTGACATATTTTTGCATTAACGCTGAATACACAGCTTTCTATACCTGCGGTCACCTCTACCATCTGTTGCTTTACTTCCTGCCCACAGGAACATGGTATGTGAGGAATGAGGGATTTGTAGTCCACCGTTGCTGCCAGAGGAGATGACCCACCTGCAAAATATATGAGACTGTTATTCAAAAACCCTACAGATCACACAGGACCTGACTTCTGTTGTCCTGATGGGCCACTACAGGTCAGTCAGACGTACTATGGGCTGTGGCTCAGGATACAGAACAACAACTACAGTGTTGCTATAAATGTTGAGTTCAGTTGAGGGCATTTAAAAGGTTCAACACGTCTGTTGAACAGACTAGACTAAAAAATGACATCATGTCTACAACTACAGCAGAGGATGGTACACACTTTTAACAGACACACTACTGTGTACTTTATCTATGTATACTGTATAGATAAAGTGAAGCCGTGATGAATTTATCTTGACTTGTATGCTCCACTTTTCACATAGACACCTTTACAAAGATGATATAATTATACAAAAACATGCTCAGTTAACACTGATTAAAATATCCGTTCCGGTACCTTTTTGAAGGTGCATTAGAGTGTGCAGAATGTAGATAACATCAAAGAGGCAAAAACAACACCAACTGGTTGTCATGATGCATGTTCGTATGTCGTCACTGGGCTGACTGAGTGGGCCTCACAATTATTTACAACCCAGGCTTAACAGGTCCCTTTCATCAGTCATCAATAAGAGTCTCCGACTCACTGTGAGGGGGGTACAGTATTGTCAGCTCTGCAGTTGTTTGTGTGTGTGTGTGTGTGTGTGTGTGTGTGTGTGTGTGTGTGTGTGTGTGTACTGTAGGTGCATGTGTTGTAGACTGTACATGTAGTTGTGGTTCACTCAGCGGGCAGAGAAACAGACAAACCTTTTACATTGATTATTTTCCTTTCAGAAATCCCATCCCATCCAAGCCAGGGTCTGAATTAGCTTTCTCTGTCTTGTATACTTGTTTGTCTGTGTGTATAGGGACGTTTACTTGATATTCCTGTGATTGCGTGTAATCTCAAATCAGCTATTTCTCTGGTTTGAACAAAAAAACTGAGCCTTGTGTTTCCCATCCCTTCAAACCACATCATCCTGAATCTGTTCTATCCATTTAGTTGTTTCAACCTGGATCTAAAAGCCTGATAGGTGAGGGGACTCCACATTAGCTTCAGCTAGACACCCACAAGTATTGTGATGCTTCTTCCCTTCTAACAGTGTTTATCTGAATTGTCCTTGTTCAATAAACTAACAAATACAAATAAATTATGTCATAATTCTGATCATGAGTTCCATAATGTCACTCTCATACCATGTACAATATATCTTCTGAGAACATGTTTAAGAGCAACCATAAACACACGTCTGTCTTTATTGTCACCCCCGCTCCCTCTGCCCTGTGGAGAAGGAGAACCCAACAAAGTTTATACATGGAGTTCTGCTCCTGCGCCATGAGGATGTAACTACTCAGCCTGTGGAAATAGAAACTTTCACCATGGAGGCTTTGTTTTTGGCTCAGTTTGTCAGCAGGATTGCATAAAACTACTGGCCCAATTTTCATCAAACCTGAAGGGAAGGGTGTAACATGGGCCAAAGAAGACCCCATTCAATTTTGGAGCGGTACGAGTCACAGGGAAGGTATTTTTCGCATGTTGCTGCTCAAACTTCATACAGAAAACAGTTGCTGAGGAGCAGTCAGGGACAGTGTTTTCATGGGAGAACCAGTACAATTCCAACATCACAACAAGTGTAACAATGCTTTTTTCTCAAACTAATGTGTGGTTATAGAAATGTAAATACACACAGATTATGAAACTAATCATACTCTCACTCATATCCAAATGTGAAAATGTTGGAACTTTACGCTTCACTAGAACAAGCAATAATACTGAGGTTTCAGTTTGCAGATTTGGATATCATTGAAGAACTGTTGGTCTTGGTAAAGGTCTGTGCTCTCCGAGTGCTCTCCTAGTTGTATGATGTCTTCTGTGGCCCTGGAGGGAGCTTTCTGATGTCTTAGAAAACTACCCTAATGATGTCATCAGGGTCAATGTTGGATTAGGATTGGAGGCTGCATATATTTAACAGACAGCTTGCATTACAAACTGGCCATATTTGAAAAATGTAGACATTGACCAGGCAGGGGAAGACTAATGAAAGATGTTGAACTGCATTGCGGGAAATGTAGGAGTCATTGTTTGTGGTGCTTGACACACATCGCAGGGACAAAACGTCAGCATATGTCTGCCTCTTCTGCATTGACTATTCTTTTAATTTTCATTGAATTTTCATTCTTTTTTTAAGTGTGATACCACCACAACTCATGCAAAGGTTCCTTCCTACACTAGTTTTTCACAGTTTGCACGATCCTCCAGCTAATATATAGCTATGTTAAATGAGGAAGGTCAGCCTGGCAAGCTTAGATAATTCATTGCTAGACTGGTCTTTACAATATATTATAGGGCTGCTGAACCTCAATACTTTTGGGTTAAACTGAAACACGTCTGTAGCATCAATTATAGAAAACTAGAAATAGAAAGAAGTTGCATGCTTATTCAGATTCTTAGCCTTGGACAATTATTATTTGGTTACATATTGCAGAACAGCCTTTGGCTGTACACAAATCAGTGTGTCAGTGTATCAGTCAGCCTGCATGTCTTCCTGTTAGTGTGGAAGAACATGTCACCTAAAAAAAAGTATGGCACTGACATTCTGTGTGTGCGCTTTGGTTTGATCTATATGTGATGAGTGTGTTAACTGACCGCATACAGATCTACGTGCATCTTTGAGTGTTATATTTGTCCAAAGAGAGTTATCTTTGAAAACTGATGGAAAAACTCCAGTGGCACACACACGAGCCGGTATGTGGACATGCTGTCTTAAACACATAGCTGTCATTCCTTTACAGTTTAAGACCTCCTGCACGAATGGAAACCACACTCTCACAAAAGCTGTCGTCATGAAGGTCAGACAACACTATCACTGGAACCAGACTGAAAAACAAACATTATATAATACTACCTCCAGGGCTGTGTTTTATCAACACATCTCTTACTACAAAGCAAGACCAAAAGACAGTGGCAAAATGTAACTAAGTACATTTACTCAAATACTGTACTTTAGCACAAATTTGAGGTATCTGTACTTTATTTAAGTAGTATTTCATGACACTTTATTGGCTAATCCTACTCCACTCAATTTTAGAAAGAAATATTGTTCTTTTTACTCCACTATAGATTCGTGACAACTTTAAAATGATAATGCATTACAAAACTGCCAAATGTAAGACTACATGAAATTTGAGCTTTATTTGTTGCAGTTCTATATAAAATAGTCAAAAATATTAGTTCCTGCTTAAACATTGATGCATGAGTAATATATACAATAGTAAATATATAGTATGTCATTAAATATACTATAGAAACTCACAGGAGCCATTTTGCATAAAAACCCTTAGAGCTGTGACATGTGATGAAGATGTTACAGTAACTATTGGATATTACACTGTTGGGTTGAAGGGCTGCTAGACTTGTACCAATGAAACACTTATTAACACATTCTCATACCTCAGTGACTGAATAGGTTGATTGGCAATGACTCCTAAAATGACATATTTAACCGTTGGAGAGTAGCAGCAACAGGTGAACTCAACATTCATTGTACTGGACCTTCGTCATCACATGGTTAACTTTGTGAGATGGTCACAGTTTGCTCAGCTTGAGGCATCAAAACTATTTGTTCTGGTCTTGGAAAAGATTGTGGTTTGGGTTTAAAATGTACATTACTGTTACCTATGTGACATAACTGCAGTACATTACCTGAGTTAAAATAAGTCAGTGCTGACTTTCAGGTTCACACAGGATGTGAGCAGCCGTCTCCTGGATGAAAGTCTTGCACTTGTTTGACCCATTCATTCACCCCACCTCCATGTACAGACTTTCTTGCTCTCTATACTATATCACCTGACTTCTTCCTTTGCTTGTGTCATAATTACTGTAACCACTAGAGGACCTGCTTGCACAGATGAGTTATTCCACCATTTTTCTGGTGAGATCAGGCTTCACTTATTGCTAATGTGCTACTATCGAGGGAATATCTGTGTCATGCGGTCAATAAATAAAATAAAATAAATACAAAGTTCATTAAAAGCTGTGGCCAAAATTTAAAATCTCAACATCCGTCCTCCCACTAGGTTCAGCTGTTTGGAGAGACAGTCAGTCACATCAATGACATGAGTCATTTACAGATGTAAACCTTCATTAACTGATTGTTTTAGGCCACTTAGGACCAGCACAACAAGCTGTGAAGACATCATTAACATATTGTCACCTTTTAAAGTTGATATGGCAAACCCGTTCATAAGTAAACAGCTACTTATTTACACATGTAGCAGATAATGGCATTAGTATTCATTTGGAGTCGTGTTGCTGGTGACATGGCAAATGTAAGTCCAATAGTCATTCTCTTTGGTCTTTGACAGCTAAATGCCTGTCTGTCTGTCTGTCTGTCTGTCTGTCTGTCTGTCTGTCTGTCTGTCTGTCTGTCTGCTGTTTGGTGCTGGGGACTCAATGTACAGTGGGTCTGTTAGAACCAACACTAATGAAAGCAGTGAGAGTGAAACCAAACAGTAAAGCTGTGGGCTGCAAAACTAAAACAAGCTAAAAGACACTATGAAGCTCAATAGAACTGAAAAGAACTGTAGAGTCAGGTGAAAATTCTCCGGTGGTTCAAATGATGAGTGACACCTTCCCCTTCACATGTTGTCTTTTGATCCATTATTAGTATGAAAACATTAATTAATGGATTTTAATCATTCAAGTCTTTCAAAAAATCTGAGCTACCGACTGGAATCTATTTGAGTAAGGTAAAATTATTGGAAATCATAGGCAACAAAATGAAGGTAATGAAGTATAAGGCTGCTGAAGAATGTCGGGTTGAGGAGACTTTGCAGGTTTTAATGTGATACTGGGTAAGGAAAGGGTTGTGAGGGTTGATACTATTTAGCAGTTAGCAGTAGCTTGTGATTGCTTCTTCATTGCACAGTTGCTTTTTCCTTCAGATCTACACGAGGTCTTGTTAACAGGCCTATGTTGGTTGCTAATTTGGAAAAGGAAAATCTGTTTAGCAGCAGCTGCATGTAGAGTACATGCAGGAATGCTGGAAGTGTGATACTATTTAAGACTGTACTCAGCTGTACATGTCCAGACCATTTGTTCACTTAAGTCCACGATGGTGCTGTTGATTATTCTGGCAGAGCTGGCAGAGTCCATACAAATCTGTGTTTAAAAGTTGTTTTTTCAACATTGAATAAATGGCGTCAGGCGTCAAACTGTTATCTAAATGTGTTGTTGGTAAAACTCGTCCGAAATATGACAAAGGGCCCAACCAGACAGTTTTTTTTATAAGGGGTCAGGAGCCAAAAAGAGTTGAGAACTACTGGTTTAATAGTTAACAATGCATCATATTTCACAGGCTTAACATTATGGTTTTTAAATGTCAAATTTTCATGTGAAAAGTAACTAGTAAATATATCAAATACATGCACTGAAGTAAATATTTCCATCTGTCATGTAGTGAAGTGGAAGTATAAAATAGCACAAAATGGAAGTATTAAAGGAAAGTCATGATAAAGATGATTGAATTGTGTACTTGAGTAAATGCATTTTGTTATTTTCCCCCACTGTCTGTAACTTAAGCATGATGAACTCACTTCACTGTGAGATGGAGACAGTTCTCACTGCTAAAATAATGTGCAAAGAAAAAGTTCAAGAGCAGTGTGAGCGTTCAGCTACCCCTCATTCTGTGACTTTAGAAATTATTTTTTTTTTTCAAGTGTTTTCATGATGCTTTCTGTTTTAACTTGGAAACATTGCTTTTCTGTCTTTTTTCTCTCAGTGTCGAACTGCCTGGTAAACACAAACCTTCAGGTGAGATATTATTATGCCGACCGTCATATACTGTAAAAGCCAAGCACAAAGCCCGTTTGAAATCTTCCAGTGTGTTTATGGACACAGACGTGCTAATTCACACTCAGTAAACCAGTCTGAGGGACTCCAACACCAAGATTACTATCTCATGTTTTCTCTCTAAATTGACTATCTTAATGAGGTCATATTTTCAGATTATTAAGGAACAGGTCAGGTGGGGAGTTCAACATGAACTAGAGCAACCAGAGGACCAAAACACTGGGAAGCTGTTGGCGCTTGGCTACTAAAGCAGGAGCAGTCAACATGACGGGACTAAATATTGACTGAGGCATGCTTCACTACACACACAGACACGCTTGGTCTATAAAAGTAATAGGGCCATGAATGATGGACCACCTGATGCCTGAGTCAATATTTGCTTATTCTGTTTATGTGTGTTTCAGACAGGTCTTTTAGCACTGGAGAGCTCTCAGCCACAGCTTAGTGACAGCTGGAGATCTTTGAAATCTACTTTGGCGATAAGAACGTCAGTGGTGGGAAACATCAACACAGGTAGTGAAGAATCAGAATTTAAGACTGAAATCCAAACTCTCTGCCAAACCAGTGTTTCCCAACATGAGGGTTGAGGTCCCCAGGGGTTCAAAAAATCTCTCTATTTTTTGCCTCACAAAGTGATTTTTTTTTTTTTTAATCACAATTGTGTAACAGTTTTCAAAGATAATTTTCAACATTTTGAGACCCAACAAATGTGCTAATGATCATTTTATATTGAAATGATGATATAAAAGAAAGCAGTTTTTGAATCACAGCTCTTTTGAGTCTAGCATGAAGTAGAAAGTGAAACTTTAGTCATGCAACTTCTTTTTTTTCCATTGGCTATAATGACTGATTGCTCACAAGTTATCACAGCCGCAGTTTTTTTTCTGTCAAAGCAAAATAAACTTGCCCTGTTCATGTGTTCACCATATGCCTGTCTATTAACATTTAACCACAGATGGCTTTGTTGCACATATCCGATTCTATAATTCTATAAAAAAAAATGCTTTTTATCATACATAAACAATATACTTTATCAATTTCAATCAGCTAGCTAGCTCCCATATTGGTAACTGCCAAGCCTTGAACACAGCTGGTGAACAAAGTTAATCTCCCAGTTCAACTTAAAGAGCATCATATCACCGTTATAGGCCCACCGCCTTAAAAGCTCTAAACTGAGACACCCTGAGGTGTGAAGTAGCTCGTCTGTCTGTGAAGCCATGGTTAAAGTTAGCACCAGAAGCTACAGTGCAAAGCTGTCAACATTAGGTGTCATCAGTCCATTATCAAAACATTGTTCCGACCTGACTTATCAGTATTTTGCTATTATTAACTGGTCAATTATGCAGCTTTAGATCGCTTCTGAATGTCATGAATAAATTCGAATATTATTCATTAATGTTGACTATATCACTAGTATCAAATAGCAAAAAGCAGTTGCTTTATCTGATAATATAAAGTTAGTGACTGTGCTTGCTACAATCATATGCTTTTTAATAGTAAATGATTAAATGGAAATTATTTCAATTTAAATGGCGAAAAATCCCAATTAGATATTTCCTGTAAATTGTCAAGCCATACAAAAAATCTTAAGAGCGGCATCAGTTTAGGCTCTAGCCAGTCATATGAGGACTGGACGTTGCACAAAACTCTGTAACCCCCAGTGACAGCATCCCATTTAACAATACACTTATTTCAGCTGACGTTTTCTAAGTTCTATAGTGATGATGAAATGGAGCTCACCTGATTTCTGATGGTGGCGTTGGACAAAAGTCAACGGTCAGACTGTCGGAGCAGTTGTCTCCTAACATGGCACCTTGCACTTTACAATACCTCCATCCAATGAGCTTGTGGTATCTTTGTCCAAACTATTACTATCATTTAATGCATATATAGTTCTGACTGCTGCCCAAGAGCAGGCTCAGCAGTCTTCATGTCAAACTGCTAAATTGCGCCAACAGAGAGGACATTGTCAATGATTTTCTTTTTACTTATTCAACTTTGAGGAAGCCATAAACTATAAAAAGAAAAACTAAATGAGACAAACTGCAGCATTTAAAAAGAACACTTAAACCTTTGCTCATTCAAACGTTTGAAAAATGTTCAGAACCAAAGCAAACCAATGAAAAATGAGAAAAAACAGGAACCGGTCAATAATGTCCATCGGTCCATCGTCTGGAGCCATTCTCCAAATAATAACCCACGAGGTGAAAGAAGCTGTGCCTGAGGTGTCAGCTCTCCACACCAGTGTGGTTTACGTCAGCCTCATCAGCATCTCTCAGTGTGGATGTGGGAGGTGATTGGATGGTGTGGATGTGGATTAGGGTTGACAGAGAGGAGCGAGACATGAACCTGAAAATACTGATGATGCCAAAACAGAATCCCAGTGTCTGGAATCCTCTCCGCCCTGTATCAAAAACATGTGTCCTAATGATAATGCTGACCAAACAGCAGCTGCTAAATAAAGCTTGGCAAAGTGATAGCAGGCAGAGTGACGAACAATGCTATTTAAATAATCAATCAGTGCACTGTCGTGCTATTGAAAGCAATTATTTATTTGAAGTACACAGATATTACAGTGGGCCCAGTTTCTGGTCAAACCATGTGCTAGAAGCTGTTTTTGAAGTTGTTTTTGAAAGTTTTGGTGAAAAAAATATATCTCATTTTGCAGGATGTGTTCCATTAACAATAAATGTGGACAGTGCATTAGCTAAGCAGTTAGCACAACTACCTCACAGCAGGAAGGTCCTGATCTAACTTTCTGTGTTACAGTTAGGAGAATTTAAAGCTCTAAATTGCCTTCTTAGCACCACGTTGCATATAGAGCAGGTTAGCAACTAGCTGGTTAAGAAAGTTAAACACCTGGCAGCTAAAGAGATGGATATTTAGAGGTGCTGCTTGGCAGATTGCTTTTTACCTTGGGACAAAGCCAGGCTAACTGTTTCACCCTTTATGCTAAGCTAATCGCCTGCTGGCTCTATCAATGCTCAGACATGACAGTGGTATTAATCTTCTCAGAAAAAAAACAAACAAAAAAAAGTGAATAAGCATATTTCCCAAACTGTCAAAGAATTCCTTTAAGGTTAGCAAACAGTTGCGGTGGTCTCCCACACCGAAGTCCAGTGTGCCTCATGTCCAACCCCCAGCTTGACCTCCATGGTGCTCAGTGCTACATAAAGGACACACTATTTCCTGCCCTGGCACTGACCATTGCTACTGGATAAAACGTGACAAACAGAATAATGATGTAGTTACCAGGGATACTAGGAAGACTTGAAGACCAAACCAGACCTAAAAAAGTTCATGCTGCAGTTATATTCATCAGGTATCTAGAAACACAACTCAGGTGGGATGATAATGCCACTGTGTGCCTACATGTATGTAGGCTTACACTTAATCTGTCCAGCCTGTGTTACAGTTCTCTTATGCCCAAAAATAGTGTTTTCCCATTTCAAACTGCCTATGATATGCACAACTGCAACCTAACAAATAAGAAGAATGGTACTTAGAGGCTACGATTAGCAGAACTTGAGGGGAAAGGAGTTTCAGTTACTATCATCATAGCCTTCTCCCACTTTTTTCAGTGGACGGAATCCAGAATCCAGATTGCATTACCAGCCGTTATCTAATTTCTGGCACCACGTTCCTGTGGCCACAGCAGTCTGAAACACACTGCCTTTGACCTTTAAGGGGATGACAGATATCTGAAATAATAGCTTTGTCTGTATGTGTGCATGCAAGCGTGATGTTTTCAATGTCTAGTGCCAAAAGATATGTCATACAGGTTAGCAACAGAGGCATTTAAGGTGATGTAAATCATACAAGAATGCACAAAAGATTAGAATGAAAGGTAATAATTTAATGTAAATGCACACAAACACCAGCTTTAGCTTTAACATGAGTGGTGTCAGCTGTAACTACCTTAAAATCAAACATAAAAGTCTACATGTGCTGTCCTTTCAGATGGCAAGGGACATCACGTTCATACATGTGTCGTTTTATTGTGTGGTCACACTTACACACAACTATTTAGTCTTCCAACTGTTAAAAAGGTCATTGGCAGCATATATTGTACTGTTGAGGAACGTTCTCTGAAGTGGTCATACATCCCTCACCATATACACCCACACGTGTCCACATAGTGCAAGCTGTCCCCTCTTGCATCCTTAGACATCAGCACAACCACATACCACCCCACCACACACACACACACACACACACACGCTGGATTCATGTCAAGCAGTTCAAAAGCGAAGCCACTTGTCTCTCTTTGACACATAAACCTCATGGCTTTCCTGGAAGGTGGGACCGTCAGGTGGCATGGTGACGGCACAGGTGCTGCCATTCTCTGTGGCAAGGTTGGACTCACACATACACACACACACGCACACCCACGGTGTATCTCAGCAGTGATGTCATGGTTCTGTTTCTGGAAGGTTATTTGGATGGCATGCGTCTCAGTGTGCGTAGCCTGCAGTTGTCTGCTGCCACCTGACTGACTGCAGAACAGACAGTGAGAGTCTGACACAGCTGTTCAGCCTTGTTTAGAATCAAAGAGTTAAAGTGCAGCTTATAAAATAAAGCTGCAGTGAAATGAGCTTACTGTAAACACAATACTGCAGGCTGCTGCTGTCCCTGCCCCTCAACACTTATTTCAACTCAGCTCGCACTGCTGTTACACTGAGTTCAGACGAAATTCCCAAATCTCACACTGGGGAGTTTTTACTCTTACTGTTTGTTTGCCACCAACAACGAGTGTACCAGCTGTTTAGATAGCTGGAGCGGTAATATCAACAGTAACTTGAGCTAATTTTTTGCTGAGAAATTTTCATCTTTCCCCACAGAATCCAGATCTGCAGCATCTTTCCATGGACTTCATATATCATGCCACCTCTAAAATTCTCTTTGCATTCAAACAGAACACAACCTGTATGGTGTTGTGCAGTGTTTAATGTCAGTTGTACATTTTATGATTGGATTTGTCAAGAAATCTGAATGACAAATTTAGCTTATTTAACCAAAATTCCTTCCCATATCAGCACACTGAGGGGTTAATATGGGCTCCAGTGGAGCTGCTCAGTGGCTTGCAGACCAGATGTGGTTGTATTGTACTGGGCTGCCTCCAGGTGTGAATGTATGTAACTCTGTAAATGCAATCAGGATGTATCTGTGTATTGCTAGTACATGTTCTAAGATCATGAGCCTTCCTTAAAAGTTTCTGGCAATTGTATACAGCACATGCAACACAGCTGTCATTCTAGTGCAAATGTCCCTCTCTGTGGGACATTTGCACCAGAATGAGGATATTTGGTCACAAAAAGACTATAACGCAGGAAGATGTCTGCTTATTAGATTAACTCAGACTGTTGAAGCCAAGAAAAACTGAAAAACTGCAAATGTGTCAAACAAAGACACCATGTAACTACTGCCATTGTACAACACAGATGGTAATTACTCGATCCTCCAGTTGGCTGGTTTTGTGATGCCCTTAGCAGAGATTTACCAGGCAAAGCTGGCACCTGAGGGGCCCCATAAACACCCAGGTTGACTGTTTGTGGAAATTTGATCAATCGCAAATATGTTAATTTCACAAGCACAATTACAGCCCGGATAAGCTGCATTTTTAGCTTGTCTTGTTGAAGTTCAATCTTTAGTATTTCAGTTGGTATTATTCTTACATGATGCATATTTCTTATAAGATTGTTTAATCAGTGTGTTTGATTTTAACTGGGGACATTTACATGATAACAATACCAGAAAACATGAATGGGATATCATTTTTAGCCACCCTAATCAAACTGGTGTCTGGTGACAGTTACTTCACCTGAAAGACATCTCTATTGTAGCAGATAAGATTATGATGACACATAACACTGGCTTATTTTTGTGTAAAGCAGGAATGAGAAACTTGTCTGAGATTGTGTGAAACAGAACAAGAGTGAAACGCAGGGAGGGAGAGAGGCAGAGGCAGAGTTGGAAATGCAGTGTGATCTACAGGAGATAGGATTAGAGTTGGCTTGTCTCAGACATATTTCGTTGTGAGTGTTAGAATGAGTGCTAATGGAAGAGGGTAGAGACAGCTGCTGTTAATGGTTCAGAGCAGACTCCATGGCTCCCCACAGTGAGGTACCGTTAACGGAATGATCCACACTGCTGTGAAGTCACTTTAGTACATGTAATTAAATTATCAGCTGAACTACAGTTTACAGTAGCTTGGCGGCAGATAGATTAGAACTGAATTCAAATTTGGAGAAAGTGTGTTGAGAATGAGACAGTAATTTTCTGATAAATCATATTTCATGTTTTTGATTATGTTTTTCTTTAGTAGTAACACAGTCTATGCATTTTTGCATTTCACGTAAAGTTTGGCAGGGAGGCAGTTCGACACAGTATTGTCTGTGACTGGCAACGTCAGATTAAATCACCTTTAAGTTTCTTTCTCCACTCTGCTTCCCATCCAATGGGTAGCACTCCGCACCTAAATGCACACACCCACACAAACACACACACACCCACACACATTTGTGGAGATAGTGATGAGAAGAGGGGCATGTGGGCAAGCGAAGGAGACATACATTTACACAAACTCAAACAGGATCCTGTTCCTTCAGCTGACACAGAGCAACATTAACATTTGGAGTCATGTTTCTGCCTGCTTGTCCAATGATATACTCTAATTTTGTTGTTTAGCTTTCCACCAACTCTTGGGGCAAATATCTGGTCCTTAAGCTGGGCCCTTTGGTGCAGAGCAGGTAGTGAACAGGGGTTTTTAGAGCTTTTTTGCTGAAAACAGCTGCCAAAAACAATGCTGAACAGAGCAGTGAGAGTGAACCAAAGCAGTAAAGCTGCGGTCCACGAAACCAAAGCAATGAGCTGAAAGACGCTAAAACAGGGAACTGCAGAGATAACTGAGTCTTTGTCACTACAAGCGACACCTTTTGTTTGTCATTTGAGTGATAACACAGCAGCTGATATAAACCAGCCTGTTCGTGAGAGCTTTTACATGTTTTGCTCTAAGCTTTCAGTCTTAAGACATGGCTGTCTGTGCAAAATGTGGCACAAAAACATCATGGCGGTGAGCTTTTGAACCACCATAACAACAGCAAAGTTATCAGATGAAATTACCGCGAACAAAAGATTTGAATTTCATTTCAGTGATTGACAAAGACAGCCACTACACAGCAGAGCTTCAGCTAGTGTTGAACTCCTCTCACATCAAGGTTGCACCTCTATTATAGTCAGTCATTTTGAAGCCCCCAGAATTCTGGGCAGTGTAATCAAACACCTTCCTGAACACCAAACTGCAAATCATAGGACTTTGCTCCACCAAATGTTTTTCCACCTTTTCTAATTCTGTCAAACTGTCTAAACTTACCTTCAAATGCTGCTGAAGTCACAAAGTTTCCTGGCTGCAGGTGTTCATTTTGTAGTTTAATCCCATGGCATGTTAAGAAGTGTCCTCTGGGCTGAGCCAACATGTGATATTGTGTCTATCAGGGACGGAGCAGCCCTCAGCACCCCTCCCATACTGCAGACTGAGGGACAGCCATAATAACCACACTGCCCCTCACAGCTCACACTAATAATCTGTGTGTGATGATGATCGTCTGTGGGATCCGAGGGAGAGACAGTGTTTGGTGTGGGAGGGAAAAAGGGAGAGTGAAAAGGAGAAGATGAGAGACGGGGAGGAAAAACGATAATCCCCCCCCCAACACACACACACACACACACACACACACACACACACACACACACACACACTCACACACAATACACGATAAAGCAGTTTAAAGCTCAAATATGAAACTTTTTAACATAACGAGCTTGGCTTACACCTCAAGCTTAAGCCCTCATTTGTAAATGACAACATATTGTAGGTCATTTTTCAAAACTACTTGCTGTCTGCTGCTGAAAACACGGTGGATGAGACGGCTGAAAGTAAAGCAAAGCAGAAGGTATCTATCATTTGATTCATTGCTAACAGAAAAATTGTGGTGAGGGGGTTCCACCATCTGGATCCACCTTATGACAGGACAAAGTCAAATGACATAAGAATATATCACAAAGACAAAGCAACAGTCTGAAACAAAGAGACGACAGAGCACAGTAGCACAACCGCATATGAAAGGACCAATCTTTAAAGGACCAAGTACGATACGACACCGCTCCACTTCCTTAAACTGCTCTGAGTGAAGCAGCCTAAGTTCAAAAAGTTCAACAGCTTACATGGAATCACCATTAAGCATGAATGTAGTGGTTTTCATCTGTTGACTGATTCTCTCACCTCACCTCAGGGCAGAAAAAAATCACACCTCACACCATTATCTTCACTGTTACGCTCAGTGTGCTGACCTCACATATAGCACAGCTTTTAAAATGAATTCAGGGAGATCGGAATTCATTATACCATACATATGACATGCACACACAATGTGGATATATCAAAATGATCAGAGTGGCACAAATCTCCGTGTACCAAACTCAACGTCCTTAAACCTCAGTTCAGCTTAAAATGCAGCAGATGTGGTTTAGCTGTAGGCACAGTGACCTCTAATGGCAGCTAGCTGGCCTCTACAAGACTCAGCTGAGTATTAAACTACTGCACACTCTAAAGCTCTGTGTTAACATGTTACATGGCATTTTTACACAGACATTAACTGATGACCTTTGGACAGAGCCGGACTCGCCATTGTTCAAGTCATGGTCTGTTACTAAGCTAAGCCAGGAGTCTCTGGAGTCGATAAGTTTGGATTTCTACCAGGAAATAAAAGAGGAGAATGATCCATGTCAGCCTCAGAGAAGACAAGTTGATTTACTGTAGTTTCTACTGATATTCAGTTGATATTCTTTGTTTCTTCTTCTGAAAAATAGGATGGATATGACATGAGACCTGATTAAACATATATTTCACAAAATGACTTGTTATTTGTATTTACCCTGGTAATCATCGTAAGCATAGTAGAGTACAGGGCACTTGATATTTTAGATAAACTTGTAATAAAATGATCTTAACTAGTTTGAAATATGTCCAATAACGGATGATTATTTTTCCATAGTGGCTGTGTTAATAAATACTACACTAATATGTTTCTACTTATCTATCTAGGAACTAGATTGTATGAATGACTCAGTTATAGTCTCTTCTCTTTGTGAACTTACTATACAAAATGTCCTACAAAGATTGTTTCATTCTTAAATGTTAAAAAAAACAAAAAACATTTGAGCTGATGTGGGCTGAATAGAGAAACAGATCAGTGGGCTCACCCTGAGGTGCACTGGGCGACGAAGCTCTTCTTGTGTAGCATGCTGGTGCTGTGCTCATGTCTAACTGTCTGACTGTGACTGAATGAGAGGACTACCTAGACACACACACACACACACACACACACACACACACACACACACAGGATGGAGTAGAATCCAATAAGCAAACAGTGAGAGAATTGGAGGAAGTTGAGGCTTTGTTCACTTTCCTGATGTTGGGAGAGGGCGGCTGCGATTACACGTTTCCATCCAGTTCATCAACTTCAAGCTGTGATTCAGTGAAGGTAGTTGTTGACAGTTTCCTCATGTTCCTTGAGTGCAGACTCTTAAAAAAGTCATTAAAGATATATATGTGTATATATAGATAGATAGATAGATAGATAGATAATAAATGGCCTTTTACAGTAACTTTTCATCCAAATAGAAATGTTTTACCTTAGTAATAACATGCAGCATTTAAGTGTGCAATAATAATTTTCAGTGATTCTCAGTCATAAATGTGAGTTATACATTATGTTAACTTACGGTCAAGGGTGTAGTTCCACTGGGGATATGGGAGAGAAATCCACTTACAGTTTCTCTTTGATTTACTCAAAGCTGTGTCCAGGGTTTCTCCTCTCAGGCTGCCTGGGGGCTGAAGCCTAACAGGAAGATCTGCTGATAAGAGTCTACAGCCATGCAAGCAGCTCTCTGAGGCTGTACAGCACAGCAGAGCTTTGAGTGAATTACTACGTCACCATGCTAACAGTGATTGTTGATTAACACTAAACACAAAGCACGACTGAGGTTGAGCGGAATGACACCAGTTTTGCTGGTACTTAAACCAAAGTAATGGCCACATTAAGACTTTGTCCTGATGATGGCGCTGAGGGGGGCATGAATGTGTGTATCAAATTTCATGGTAATCAATCCAGTCGTTGTTGAGATGTTTCAATAAAAACTGCAATTGTCAACCATGTGGTGGTGCTAGAGGAAAAGCAGGAGGATCACTAAAGGCATCAGGATTTTATCCTCTGGGCATCATGGACATCTGTCCCAAATCTGATCGACCCATCCAATAGCTCTTGAGATATTTCACTCTGGACCAAAGTGGTGGACTTGCTAACGAAATCGAGATATTAATAACATGTAATTAAGATATTCTCGTAAAAAGTCCATAAAATTGACCATCACTTAAAGATAAGGTGGTAAATAAAGATGGAAATATAATTTTAGGCTCAAATATACTACAAAGAAACTATATGATATCAAACAGAGTAAGTGAATTAATGCTACAATACAAGAGTAACAGCTACATTTGTTCCAGTTTGTGCAGAATTTTACAGACGCCAGTTATCCAAACAGGCTTCAATTGGAAATGTGCTCAAACAACAGGGACATCATGTAAAACACAGCTGGTTTAGACTGTAGTTACCAGCTGTCACCACTAGGTGACAGCAGAGAGGTGATCTGATTTTAAGGAAAAATGAAATGTGGATGTAACAAGGCCCAGTAGGTGGCAGTGTGGAGTCACACATGTCAACACTGACGGGATGCTGTTTGGCCATTGGAGGCACTGTTTCCTTAACCTTCCTCTCTCTCTCTCTCTCTCTCTCTCTCTCTCTCTCACACACACACACACACACACACACACACACACACACTCACAGGCAGTGTTTTGAAACAGGGTTCACTCAGGGCTTAGCTTGGCATTCTATTTTATAACTCCACCCTTATCAGCTCTAAATGGACTTAGTGACTCTACCCCACCCCCATCCTGCTGTGAGACTGTGCGTGTGCGTGTGTGTGTCTTTTAGTGTATGCAGAGGTGGGACAGAAAAGACAGGGAGGAATCAAAGGGCCAAGGAATGGGGAGGAAATGTAGGTCACGCCTGATAGGAGGGAGCAAGAAGTGAAGAGAATGGCGATAGAGAGAGACAAGAGGGAGGAAGATGGAGGAGGACAAGACACATGGCCTCCCAGAGTCCCTCATGTGTCCTTTGGCAATTGAACAGCAGGGACAGAGAGACAGAAAGAGTTAGAGAGGGATGGAGAAAGCAGAGCAGCACTGACCTAAATACAAAAGCTGCCGAACTGTTGGAGAAAATCTAAAAGAAACTGCTCTGTGTGCGTGTGTGTGTGTGTGTGTGTGTGTATCTGTGTATGAGTGTGTGAGAGTGTGTGTGGTGGGGGGTTATGGTAAATGTTGCATCAGTCATGAAAGTCATAGTACTGCAGCTCAAAGCTGTGTTCTTGCCTGTTGGCATAGCAACCACTAAGTCAAACCAGGATGATCAAAGAGGGCCTAATTGTCCTGTGTGTGTGTGTGTGTGTGTGTGTGTGTGTGTGTGTGTTTTCTTAACACACTGTTGGATATACACAATATTACACTGTACAATGCACCAGTGGCACATAATTCAAGAACATGACTCAAAAAAAGAGGACATGGTTCTTCTTCATCTTTGATAGACGTGTAAATTACAGTCATGAAGTATTTAAAAATGTCCGAAATCTCAATTTACTGCTCACTGTAGAGTCAACTTGTGTGCTTTTTCATAAGGATTAGAGAGTGAGTGAACCAGGGAGTGGTTTCAGACACAGTTGTTTTCTGATCTTCCACGTCTGTGGCTAAGGTCTGGTTCCATTTTAAGCAACTAAAACTACTGGTTTCAGGTCAGGGGAAGATCGTGGTCATGGTGAAGGTTAGTGACAGATCACATTCATTGCTAAAAGAAACCAACATTGACTGCTGGGAGAAGATAGGAAACAAACATGGTCTCCGCTGTAGAAATCACACAATCTTTGGCTAATCATCCGTCTGGACCTCCTCCCCTAACACTTTCTGTGGTGCTATCAACGACAACATGCTATGATTGTGGCACTGCCTAAAATCTGAAACAGGATTTTGTCAGGGTGCGTTTTAACTTCTTTATTTTGCACAGAAGGGTTTTTGGGGTTAATGCAGCTCACGGAGGAACCAGAGATCACATTTCTACATTCTCAGCTACACTTCATGTTGATGTGCTGTCCTGTGGGTGGATAAAGAACAGCATGTGGTGACATTACCGTGCTAAGACCTAACCCACTGGAGCAGTTAGAGGAGTGACATGAAGCCTGTCCATACATTTGATACATACATTCCCTCCTTAGTGAAACTCTGATGACCTCCTGGAGAGCCTTTGCTTCCTGTACATCTGGTTTTATCAATGGGACACAACCCCTGAGCACGCACATAAAAAGTTGCATGCAGATATACTGGCCGTCACCTCTGCGAGCATCTGTACGCCACGCCTGTGGACTTGCAGGTGCAGAACCATGTTTCAGGCTTAAAATAACTCAGTAGTTCCTTTATCTGTGCCTCTGTGTGCAGAGCTGTAGCCAGTCTGCACTGAGATTGTGACTGGCTAACAAGAAAAATGTACAAGATTAAGGTAGAGTACATTTCTCTGCTCAGTGCAAAACGTTTCAGACATCGCTGACGTACTCTGTCCTACCTTGAGTATCTATTGTTCTACTGTACATTCAGAGTTTTTATATATATTGGATCACAGTGTTCACAGGACAACGTCATACCACATTGGCACAGTAAATTTGCCTTGCTACTACATTTTGTGGCCAATTATTATACATTATTAATTACAACAGAAAACTTTCCAGCAGTCCTCAGATAACATTACGCCTGATGGTTGCATGTTTCAGTGGCTTCAGCGGTGCTGGCTGTATGTTAACAGGCGACTAATGGCTTTTGTCACATCTCATTCTCTGCAGTCACTCTACACTAATGACATAACGGCAGAGAGATCCTATTGGCCAGCTGTTTATTAGAAGTTTCACGGCATGTCCTTGTGTTCAGTCAGGTAAGAAAGCGACAGCCAGTAAACGTGGAATCGATGAAGCTACGGTTTGGTGAAGAGGAACTGAGAGAAGGCAGAGTTCAGTGGTTTGTCAGCTGGGAGAGCTGAGCTGTTTAGTGAGAGAAAAGAAACACATCATAGAAAATGTGTGTGAGAGAGCCGGTATGGGGGTGAGCCTGGTGTTACAGAGTTATAAAAAAAACATGCCGTCAGTTCTCAGAAAGCACAGAGCTGGTTGCCATGGGAATGCTGCAGGGAGCTCCTCATCCTCCCACCAATGGGCTTCAGCAATTTCTTACCGCGGGAAATCTGGCTTGTTGCCTAGGAGACCAGAGGCTGTGTCCTCCAGCTCAAATGGAGAGGTGTTTCTGCCCGGCTGTGACTTCAAACACTGTGGTGAAAGAATAGGTTTACACAGATATACTGTATGTACTACTGCTGTATGGGGGCAAGATTGATCCGTTAATTGAAACATTATATCTTAAAGGAAGAATCCACACTACTTTAAAAAAATTGAATGTCCAAATAATACAATAAAAATAGCAAGCACACTTGGTACAAACCTAAAAGCTAGCTGAAACATACAAAGACTGGACAAACCACACAAGTTATTTCCCACCAACTTGCACAGGTCTTTCATCTTTGACGCTCAGTAAGGCCCCTGAGTAAACACACTGAGCCACTGGTCACTGGAGCTCAGGTGGTAGAAAATCCTGCGAGAATGTCAGTCGTCATATGTTGTTGCTCCAAAACGAACATCAAAGTCAATTTGCTCTGAAAAGGTCAGAGAAGGGTGAAAAAAATCTGGCGGAGATCCTGAATGGAGAGACGTCATCGGCCGCTGATGTCAGCTGCAGCACATATCAAACGTGTTAAAAATGAGAGCGACTGGCAGCGACCGGAACTGGAGACCAAGGATTAGGATCTTTACATATCATCACACTGTATGATTTTATCTGCAGACTGTCAACTCCTGGACTGGACCAGACTGAACAAACCCCTGTTCTGAGACAGGAGTCAGTGGTAAAAAAAAACAAAACAAAACAAATGTCTTCAGCTGTGTGAATGCATGGACCCTTCAGAGACAGAGCAGTTATTGTGATGGCCCTATGCGTACTCCCAGCTGGCTAGCATGTTAGCAGGTAGCTCAGCACCTACAGTAGCTCACCAGCTAGTCTTGCACGTAGTCACTGTCCCGGCTGTTTGTCACAACATGTAGGATACGGCTGGAGTTAATCTAATCAACACAAGAATAGACCAAAACCAACAATTTGTTAGGCCATCCCTCAATACTTTCCAAAGACAGAAACTCGAAAAGGGCTCTCACATATATAGTTACATTTCCTAAAAGACTCATTAACATTTGCTTTTTAGCAAATGCTACTCAAACAGGAGGAAAGAGTGCAGTAGTTAGAGTCTATTTTTAGCTGTAGATTAATGCACATTTGGTGCTCCAGTGAGTATTTCCAGCAGCAGGACAGTGTGTAAAATAAACTACTGTGTGTGTGTGTGTGTGTGTGTGTGTGTGTGTGTGTGTGTGTGTGTGTGTGTGTTCATGGTCGTGAAGGTACATGTCACCCAGCGCAGCCGTGTGGCTCACTGATGTGCTTTTAGTAGGTTTTGGACAGCATTGAGCTCTATGGCACAGGGGAAGTAGGCTTTGATGACACACAGTACTTGTTAGGAGGATCAACTCGCTATTGGTTTTGGTCTTTTTATGGGATTTGTTGACAAGAAGAAAAATACAGAAAATCAACAGACTTATTTTTCTATCCCAATTCATACTACCACAGAGACACAGAGTTTGTGTATGTGATGAGTTTACGAGTGATTTAACTGTTGCTGATAACTACATCTACGATGATGTTTTGAGTGTAAGAAGAGGATGATGGATATTACTGCAAAATGACTTGGTTAACAAAAATTAGTGAAGTTTGACAATACATTGTCAAAGTAACTTTGTGTTTGTGAAAGATTTGGCTGACAAAGCATTCCAGGGGAGCATTTTGTCTGATATTTCACATTTAGCTGCAGTGCAAAGAATGAAGCGCAAGAGAAAGTATTCAAACACATGATGAATTATTGATAAGTCAGCCATCTGGAGATGCAAATAACCTCCTACTAATCCACCAAGGACAACACCTGAGTGCATGACAGCACTGCAATGCAGGGGGAAATATCACAAAGGATATTACATTACAGTGCACTGAAAAACTTCATACCTGATCTAAAAAAAGTTGGGACACTGTGTGAAACATAAATAAAAACCGAATTCAATCATTTATATTTATATTTTACAAAGTGTTCCTGAGCCCATGCAGTAATACCCTTTCTAGAATCATGTGTTTACAAAGTGGTGAACCTCGCTCCATCCTTGCCTTTCAAGGATTTCATCCCTGCCTTTTTAACAATATATGTGTGTGTGTGTGTGTGTGTGTGTGTGTGTGTGTGTGTGTCTGTGTGTGTGTATACAACCTGATGCATTAGTGGTTGCAGTTACAACAGGCTATAATTGGCTTCAAATGACTCTTTGGCCTTTTGGACATATTACACACATTTTATCCCCTTCTAATGAAAGCGAAGCAGCAGAACATACACAACACGACCACTATTCTGTGAATCGTCAGTGCAACCCAACGTTTTACTGTCATCATGGCACCATTAAAACACCAAAAAGTGTTTTGATTAAACTTCCAAAGATTACTTTATTTTCCAGTTGTACTTTTTCTCAAACTACAATACAAAGTGCCCAATGTCTGAATGTAGAATAAAAAAACACAAATGCTCTGAGTGTCCTACATAATGCTCAGCCACTTTTTGATACACAAGGTTAATAAAAAACTGGCTTGTGCATTACTAGTGGTTTGTCCACTATATGCTGCAAAGCATTTTGTTTGCAGCACTTTAAAAAATGAAAAACACTTATCCACATTGTAGAAACTGTTTTGGTGCTCGGAACATAAGTATGCTTTTACACGTTAGACATTCGTTCAAAACAAGTCCTCATCTTTAAATTGCACCAAATTATCCTCAACAGAGAAACAGAACTGGCGCTGGCCTTGAAAAGCGCATGCCTCTGTCATGCAAGGCGTACGTCAAGACAGATTTTGGTGTGCGGTGCTCGTGGAGTGCTTCTGTTTTTATCTTCACAAGAGAAGGAGGTCATTCTACTCCCCTGAGTATTTTCTCTGCACTGACACAGACTGGCAGAGACAGACTGAGGGGAAAACAGGAGAGGAAAGGAGAGGTTCTGGTTCAGCTTGATCCAACCCCAACAAGCCAGTTATACTCACATATTCCAGATTTTATGTGATTTGAAAGAGAGGCAAGCTTTGCTTTTATGTGAATGTGTGTAGGTGTGTTGGGGAGGATTAGCGGCATCTAGCAGTGAGGTTGCAGATTGCAACCAGCTGAATACCCCACCCTCCCCTACGGTGGCCTGGTCTTCAAAGGTGATTTGGAAGAAGATACAGAGGTAATAAGAATTCCTCAGGCAGGTCATTCCACAACCAAGGAGCCCCATCAGCAAACATTCTGCCCCCCTTAGTCTTTAAGTGTGAGCTGGGAACAATCAGCAGGTTTCTGCCCAAGGGTCTCAGGCTGCGCTCTGGTTGGTAAGGGGATGGCAGTTCCAATATGTACTCTGGGGCCAGGCCACGAAAGGCTGTAAAAGTAATAAGCAGTATCTTAAAATCAATTCTAAAACAAATGGGCAGTCAGTGTAAGGTCATTAAAATTGGAGTAATGGCTTCTCTTTTCTTGTTTTTCTTTAGGAGTCTTGCTGCTGCATTGTACTGCTTGTAGTCTGTTAATTGATTTGTGATTTACACCTGTTAACTTAAAAGTCCATTACAATAGTCCAAGCAAGGGGAAATAAAAGTGTGAATGATCACATATGATTCAATGTTAACTGATAAAGGAATAAGATAGGACTGAATGCTGGGATGAAGATTGTCAGGACCAATGATAAGAATCTCTTTCATCAGAATCTACTATAATGCAGATAATTTGCTGACACCCATTTTTTACAGTTTTTAAGTATGGAGAGGTTTGCTTTATCGGGAGATTTAGCTGCATATCATCTGTGTAGCAGTGGACTGAAATATTGTGTCTCTATCTGATGTAGCCAAGTGGGACTAGTATCGACCCCTGGAGGACTCCACAAGTTACTAAGAACTGAGGGAGACATGGTCACCAGTAGAATCAAAAAATATGGTTTGTCAAGTAACAGAACCACTTCAAAGCCATCCCAGATAGGCCAACCTAGTGCTGCAGCGGCTGTATCACAGTTTTGTGGTCAGTTGTTTTAGAAGCTGCAATTAAATTGATCAGTAGGCTACAAGGATGAAAGACTCCACAATATCGATCATTCTTTAAAGATCATTTGTTACTCGAAAAAGCACAGTCACAGAACTGTGATGCTGTCTAAAACCTGAGTTGTCATTAATTCTTTTTTTGTCTCAATGCTTCAAGGAGTTGTATGGATTCTCAAGGGTCAAGCCCAATTTTTTTTTTCTTTACTGGACAATTGAAATGGAAATCTTCTTGAAATAATACTTTCAAACCTTTGCACAAGTAAGTTTTCAGCTCACTTTAGGTGGAATGATGATTTGGAAACAGATCTTACTGGACTCATGAGAAGACCAAAGTCTTTATTGGTGTCACTTTACACACTGCTTAGAAGCATTTAGTGCAATATTTCTTGACATGATGGAGCTTTTCTGGAGAGCGCTGATGTTTAATGAGTCATCATTACCCAGTGATGCCACTTGACTAGTTTGCAGTCGTGCCTTTTCATACTAAAAATTGTAGTGACATTAGTTTGTGTGTCAAGTTGAAGTAGGACATGGTGTCGGCTTGATGACATAATGACCGCAGGTCGTGAAGTGGTTGCAAGAACAGGTCTCCAGACATTATTTCTGATTCAGCAGGGCAGGATTTTACACAATTGGATGGTGTGACAGCTTTGATCTGGGGTTTTTTGGAAGCATCAGTTTTCTGCATTCCGGTCAGAGCTTTGAAGCTGGGATTAAAAACAGGCCCACCTAATTAAATAAATCTATGAAAAATGGTGACAGAAAATAGCCACAAAACACAACACGCATGGATGAGCTTGATGCAGCTGTAGAAGAGCTGATTTGTTCTCTTAAATCTACATTTCATCAACTGCAATAAAGGACTTAACTTTTAACCTGCAACAGCCCATTTTTCTTGAACACCTGGGAGCAATGGAAAGAAGTTATTATGACAACAAAAGCAAACAGTTGCTTTACTTATACATCCAGCAGTTACAGAGCAACATTATCATTCATTTGGAGTTGAGTTTCTGACAACCTGGCAAATGCCAGTCCAATATTAATCTCTCTAGCTCAGTTTTGGTCTCTACCAACTCCTGAGGAAAATATTCAGCTCTTTAACTTATTACCATGTGGTGTGGTTGGACCCTACGTCACAGGAAGTCTGTGACTGTTGGTTATTGCTGCTCTCAATTTAAATTGAAGGTGACTGAACCTGAAACAATCATCACAATGTAAACTTGGTGGAAAATCAGTTGTGCTACCAAATTGTGGTGAAAATTGGACATCAAGTCATGTTTTATGTTCCCTGCAAAGCTGCCAAAGATATTTTTAAAAAATCCCAAAGATTCAGCAATTAACATACACCTATTCTAAATGTAGTTTCAGGTCTGTGCTACATTTTGGAGCACAAATCCCCCACTGCATGGACACACAAACCAAGCAGCATTGCTTCTTAGCTTGGTAATAAATGACCTTCTATCCACTAAAAGATTCTCATGGACAGGCTGCTATAGTTGAAGGCTGGAGGCAGGGTGTGACTGGGTGGAGGCAGGGAGGGCTGTGATCACCTGAGATGCATGTGTGAGGATCTAACTCTCACTGTTGCTACACATCTTACCATTAGAGGTCAATAAATTACTTAAAGCATTTTAGACTTCACTTGACCCTTTGAGACTGTGACTGACTGAGGGCTTTGCAACACGACTTGACGGTTTGGATGGAAACACCTAATGATGCCTTAACAGTTGAACCAGAGACGCACCAGGAAAGCTTTCTAACACTCACACCCTCGTCTCTCTGTCGACCTCCTTCTGGCTCTCCGCCTGCCTCCTGTTGAATATTTCAGGTTATCACTAATGAAGGAAGTTATCTGTCTCTCACTGCGGCAGGAGCTTTAAATAGAACTGGAACATCAGTTCATTGCTAACAATCCCAGAGCTGTCTGTGTGTGCGTGTGTGTATGTGTGTGTGAGGGAGACAGAGCGAGAGAGGGTTACACAACCTCACCGACTGGCCTGCTATGATTCTAAAACAGAGAAATTAATGGAATTATTCCGCACATGAAATAGATCTCAGTGTTTTGTTTCAACTGCCCAGCGCTCTGATAATATTAACTACAAGACAAGGATGGAAACCAAAGGAAAAATGACTCTGAAGCTCTGCTGCAGTTAAATGAAGAGGCGGTGGCTCTTGATAAATCAAGCTCATATTCAGATCATCAGGGCTCAGATTAATCTCCACACACATGAATATATTTCATCACATAGCTCGGCTTTAATGTACCCTTGTGCTGCTATATAGATAATTAAACAGATTATCATTAAAAGGTTTTTTAGAGTGTGGTAATGTCACTTTAAATTTTATGTTAAATGGGGTTATCTTGAGTCACTGCACCATGGACATAATGGAGTAGGATTTAGTTCATATTTAGTACAGAATGAACCAATGCAACACTGCTTATTACTTAAAGGTACCTTGTCTAGTTTTTGACCAGAGGTGGTGCTATGAAGCATGTTTTGATGAGCGGGTCCCTGTTTTGTTTGTATCACATGCTTTACTTACAAAAGGATGCACATTTTGGGGTGTTTTTTTTTTTTTTTTTTTGCATTCCTGCCAGCTGCTGAGGACAATGCCAGTGTAGTGCATGCAAGTTGATGGAAGATGACAAATGTTGCACCGTCAGCTGGAGAAAGTGAAGCCAGTGTGACGGTAAAAGCTGGCATCTACCTCAAAGATTTTTCATATCTATCAAACGAAAATCCCTCAGTTTCACGCTATTCCTCTGATTGAAAGTTGCTGGCTGTAAGTGTGAGTTAACTTTATATCTAAGTGAAGGATCAGGGAAGAACCACAAGCTGATGTAAAAACTGATGTGAACAACACAGGTTCCAAAAGTCAGCTTTATAGCAAAGTTTTATTTGGAAGGAAAGGTATTGCTTTGTTAGGCCTTAAACATACACAAAATGTGTTTGGGTGAACTGTGTGAACTCCACAGGGTATGTGTTGCCTGGACAGCTTTACTTTCAACTGTTTGATCAGGTTTCAGAGTTCTTCATTGAAAAACCTACTCAAACCTGAGGTGCATAGATTCATTTTCAAAAAAAAACAAAAAACCTGACCCGAAATGTAAGGACAGTTAGAACTGATCTGAAATTGACCTCAGAGTAACTGGACCTGATCCAAAATGCAGTCAACCTGAACAGACCCAAATAGAGAGAGAACGCCAGCACTGACAGCTGCATGATGCACCACCACTTATCAAGTAGCAAGGTTGAAAAAGGGCAGCAATGCACGTCACTTTGCCTGCACTTAAGAGGTCATACTCACTCTCTAGCCTCAAAATTCACATTTACTTCTTTGATCACTATGACACAACATGTGATCAGGGCTGATAGCCAGTCCACTTACATCCCCTCAATAGCAGATATACTGACAGACCTGAGACCTGCAGCAATACAATGGATTCCACCCAACTAATAAGTATAGTTGCACAGAATTTAGACTCAGCTCTAGTCTCTGGTTAGTCTTGGTTACCAGGAGCCGAGTGGAACAGTGAAGATCTCCATTCTGACAGATGTATTAAGATGTATAAGCATGTATTCTTATGTATAACACTCACTAACTATCACCATCATCATCATCATCATCATCCTGGTTTTCAATGGGAGGTTTAGAATCCACTCAGACAGTGAAAGAGTGAACTATATATAAGTCAGTATTCATTTTGAATCCTGACAGTATCTGAAACATACTTCAATCCTCTTTCTCAGTTCCCCTCCCTCCTCCTAAAGCTCAGTGTCTCTCTGTTTCTCCCTCCCCAGAGAGAGAGGGTGAGAGTCCTCAGAAGTGCTCAGTATCCAACAGAGACACAAGTTGAAGAGACAGACAGACACATAGAGGATTGCCAGCCTGCAGAGATAAAGGCAGACAGAGAAGAGATGGCAAGTCTACAACAGACAGATTTCCAGAGGAAAAAAAATGGAGAGAAATTATTAAAAGAGAAGTCCAGCTACATTAAAGTTCAAGCCAAGTTAAGATGTCCAAACAAAGTTCAGTGGAGCTCAGTCAACTGAGATGCCCAGATTTTTTTCTTTTCTACTGGGCGATATACTGCAGCTTCACAGTCCACATTTTGATCTTGTGAAAATGTGAAAAAATCGAAGCCTCATTTCTATCATTCAGTGCACAGGTCCACCCTCAGTTCAGGTCAGCAGGTGGAGGTGCACCACTGTCTTCCAAAGTGTGAAATATGACATAATTAAATATGAAAAATGTTTTTCCTAAAGAAGGTTTCAGTCAAAATCTGAAAAACAACAGCTGAGTATGAAGGCTCTGTCATTATTATGCAGAATGCATTCTCCAGTAGTGCTGTGCGTGCATGTGCATGCAGGAGCGCGTGTGTGTGTGGGCGGGTGTGTGGGTGTGTGTGTGTTTTGGAGTGTGAGCTGTGAGAACTCCAGGCTACACTCCTATTAATAAATGACATTGGCAGAGTTGCATAAGGACACAGCAGCACATCTGACTGTGGAAGACAGAGAGAGATGCAGAAGGAGAACATGTTGGCGGTGACCAATGGCTTGTAAATGTCCTGATTCGACTTGAACTCCATAACCTCCTTCTCAAAAACAGCCTAACAGGAAAATGCCTGCCTAGTGCACAGCATTACCAACTGCTGTCCTGCGCTGATTTTACCCTTGACGATAAAAGCTTCAGTTTTAATTCAGCGAATATTCCTCAGAAGCACAGTGAACTCATCTGCTTTCACCTTAATTCATTGATTCATCTACAGCTGTTCTGACACATACGTTTATGTCAAATATAAATTTATTTGTGGGGCCATGTTTTTAATGTTACCAAGGTTATTTATGTCAGACGATAAGGCCGCTAACTAATGCTAGCCTCCCACAGCTCATCTGGGCTTGTTGAGCCTGCTAGCTGTATGTCTTAACAGCAGTGACAAGATCTTAATTTTGTGGGGTTCTGTGTTAGAAATGTAAATGTTTTATACTGTATCAGCTATGAGCAGTATTTTGTTAGTGAGTGGGTGTCACATTTCCCTGTTGTGTGCAAATCATTGAGTTCATTTTATGACAGTTGCAGTTATGTTGTAAACTGAATATTGTACACGAAGGCACTACAGAAATGGCACACTGTTCTGTATCAGTGGAAATGTACAAGCTTAGGAAGATGTCAGTGTGAAGGTAGAACATGATCACAGCCAACAAAGACGCCTGCATTCATCTAACAATGTTCTTTTGCTCTAGGCTATTTGCAGTCTCCATTATAATCACCTGGCACCCGAATGGAAGTTGCCTTCATTCAGTGTGTGTTACACTTAGAACATCTTCATACTGAGTGACAGCAGAGCAGAGTCTGCTGCAAGGTTTAGCACTGTGACGCAGACATGCTCTGTCTTAAAATGTTCCTGTTCAAGCTCCACTCATCAATATATCAATATTTGTTCCATTAACAATGAATCAAATCACTACACGTAATGTGAAAAGATGGTGCTTATAAAAACTAACCCACAGAGAATACAACAACCAATATTTCAGCTGTACAAAGCTCAGGGCTGCCAGCTCTCTGTCGCTGTCTGTTGCTCTCACACTGCCCAAACAAATCTCTCACCAAAACACTGCAACAACAACCACAACAGAGATGAACAGACAAACTTGTAATGGTCAAAGTCTTTCCGGTACAGTAATGGTAAAGCCAAGCCAGTATAATGCAGCTTTAAATGTCCACTGTTAAGACAATTTGTCTTGCTGAATAATTGCTGGCCAACAGAAAGGATTTCATGAAGAGCTGATGAAGAGGTGCACACTGTTGACTCCCAAAGCTGACATGCTGCTTAAAGAAAATAGGGAACTTAAATACATGAAACACTTCTCATCTGTCTGAATAGTCACACTGTACCAAAAGTAACTGCTCGGCCTTCTTACTGGAAGTATTTGAAGTGAAGATAACTGAAGGAGAGCAGACAAGACTGTTTTCGGATCCTGTATGTGAGAGTCCGTTCGCAGAGCAGTTAGATTTTTCATTGGATTTCATATTAAATACATGATGGATTACAAGAAAATGACACAATTTCACTGTGTTCTGGGTATGAAAGGTTTGCTAATCTTGTTTTAGTCAGAGCCAAAGAAGGCGTTTTATTCTTGTGAAAGATGTGGATCTGTTTGTTCTCTGTGTTCCATCGTAGTTTGGCAGTTGTATATTTCTGATCAAACAAAGGTACACTGCACAATAGTGGAGAGCTAATATTTGGTAATAGCAATCAGTTCTCCTCCTGTTCTCCGTTGGGACGAGGATGAAGTGAAATGAGCTACACTGTGTGTTTTTCCATTAGCACCTGAACTGTAGTAAGACCTGTCATTCAACAGCTTGAAGAAACTCAAACATCAACTGACATTTCAGCTGTTCTCAGCCGTTACTCACTGACTGTCCATCCAACTCCTTTCAAGGCTTTCAGACAAAGTGGCAATTCAACTGCCTGTCATGCCTAAACTTAAAAATACATTTTCAAATGCCTTCAGCAAGTACACGTCAACTGATCTTAACTGCTCTTCCACTTTATCACACCCTTCAAACCCTTTCAGTGCTTCACTGTCAACTGCAACTCCAGTACAACATCTCACAAACAGCAATCAACGTTCAAAATCATTTTCATCTGTTACATGACAATTTAACTCTTTTGAATATGCAAATTTCAAAATAAGCAAGCACACTCAGATTTTTTACTTTTTACTACGGTTTTCTATAATTCATATTGGTGGTAAAAGCCAGCTGTGACTGCTGTTTTGTTTGTCTGTGTCTCCATGGATTTGGCATGCTAAGCAGGTTCGAGGTGTTGAATGAAGTCTGTCACCTCTCTTAAGACATCAATAGAGCAGTGACCTTGCCTGGGGTTGTTTCCGTCCCCTCTGTAAAATCTTACAGGCTCTGTTTGCTGTTAGTAGCACAGGTCGATGTCCATCACTTACAGATGCAATTGCAAAATTCTGAGACCTCGCAGAAAATGTTGATATGGAGATGGTTATTATAGCAGGGTATGTTGTGTCATACACACGAACATACAGTGTAGGCAAGTATGCATGTGTGTGTCTGGTGATTTTCAGGGTGAGTGTGCACACACACCCTCCTGTGCTCCAGTGTTATCTGTGCAGCTCCACTGTTAATCCCAGGATCAATAGCTGGAGCCACTATTTCATGATTGCTTCACAGTGGCCTCGATCTGTCACACGACATCATGTCAGTGTCATGTCACGCACA
This sequence comes from Chaetodon auriga, assembly GCF_051107435.1. NCBI lineage: Eukaryota > Metazoa > Chordata > Actinopteri > Chaetodontiformes > Chaetodontidae > Chaetodon > Chaetodon auriga. Next base: position 5,468,946 of record NC_135076.1, on the reverse strand, counting down.
CACACACACACATTCACACACATAGTATATTTCTGTGTAAAGAGAACATGCTTGAGTCTAAGAATACACTCAAGGACATACAGATGGCACCCTTGACTTTTGGTTTAATTTATGTTCATGCATTTTAATCAAATATCACAGAGCAGACTTGACTCACTGTTTATTCATTTGCTTCTCATTTACTGCCCGTACACCAATTTTTACTATAACTGTTTACAATACAACCACATCTTTTATTATTCCTTTGCTGCAGCGTCTTCAAAGGCACCTTGACAGTAATACTGGAGAGAGAAGGTTACTCATTCACTTTCCATGCACACTCTTTCTCTGGCAGGCTTTAAATTTGTGCTGGCACCAGTGCAGCTTGCAAGTTCTCTAACACTTACATAAAAGCCTTTTTACTCTAGACACTTGGCCAGAGTTGGAGAGAAAAGCTACCAGGCAGACGCTGCACTTTCACTATTTTGCTGATGAATATGAAAAACAAAATACATAAGGATGAGAGGGACATTAGTAAAGGCACAGGACAGTCTGTGAATATTAGAAACACGAATATACATAATTGCAAAACTAGGCTTTTGATTGTGAAAATTGATATCCATCTTCTTCTGATTCAGAGTTTATCTCAGTCAGACCGAGTTAGTGATGATTGTTGGAACAGTATAAATTAAGATTTTTGGAGGCTCATCGGCTGTTTCTGGTTAAACAAAAAGGATCTTAATCTTTAACAAAGAAGTATCTCTGTATAGATAATTTTGGTGATGGTGCGCAGACTCCCGGAGGGATTACATCATGGTCCATTTCATGGCTGCAATGCTCTCTCGCCAAATACTGAACACATTTTAAAAATTGTTGTCTTCATTTGTCACTTGGATGTGAAATCATGGGAAAACAGGATCCATAATCAGATAAGATGTGGCTGGAATTTCTCCCATTTGCGTGGGACACTGAAATCCTCAGGGACACATGAACCGGTCCAGGTGAAACAAGTGCTTAATTCACTCACCAGTCCTCACCAGATTGTTGTGCTCACTAACTAGCCTTGTATCAAGTCTCAGCAGCTTTGCTCACCCTTGTGCTTATTAAAGCGTCAGAGTTTAGCCTTGTCTGTTTTTTGAGTGTCTAATCTATTCTCCTTGTGTCTCAGGATCATCTCCTCATGTCTCTCACCTACCACATCCAGTCCACCACCCACAGAACCTGTGCACTCACCTCACCTACCTGCCTGCTGTCTGTATGGATCAACAAGGAACATCTCCCGGTGAACATTATCCACTTTTGTGACAATACATCCTTTTTACTATTCTAATCCTGTATTTTCTGTGTTCTGCATTTAGAATTCAGCCAATATCTCAGAGCATAACACTCGTCCAGAACTCATTGGAAAATATATCCAGTCAAATGTGATTGGGAGTTACGAGCTAAGCCCATCCCACACTTGACTGTTAGCTCATGGGTTGTGGTAGCCAGCAAAAACATTAGTATGGATGAAGATATGTGTTTGGATCTCAACTGGCAATTTTGATATTTATTTATTTATTTGCTTACAAGAGCATATTTGTGATCTAATTCATTCACCTCTCTCTTGTCCTGCTGTGAGGGAGGTGCAGCAGGAGGCCGACCTCTGCAGATCTGCAGGCCTCCAGCTCATCACACAAATAAAATCTGAGGGTTCTGATCAGATGTCTCTTGTAATTACAGCCCATCCACAGACATATTTTGTTTCACTTGAAAATTCATTGCATTATCAACTTCAATGCTCTCAATGATAGTCCATCATTGTCCATCATCATAATATAGTCCACTGTGACTATAAATACAGACCTAGTGGCCACGGTTAACCAAGCTCAGCATAAAGACTAAAGGCTAGGAAATGGCTATCCTGGCTCTGTCCAGACTTCCAGATACAGTGAGCACATTGTAGGTCTCTATTGTACTAAGCCTGGCAACGCGTCAACGATGACAAGACTCCAAAAAGGGCTCACTGTTGCTCTTTCCTTATGTACAGAAAACAAACAATATACAATGTGTTCATTGTTTTTGAGGTGTTGCTAGATGGATGTACTTTGGAGGGAACTAGGCATTCCTTTCAAATATATATATATATATATATATATGTATGTATATACGTATATACGTATACGTATATATAGATACGTATACGTATATACGTATATATATATAAAGTGACGAGGAGAGCATGCGCATGTGCTGTATTGTCATCATTTGCTTGAGATTTTTCACACAGAGCTCCACAAGGCTTAGTCCAAATCAGATGGATTTCTGATGTCATCCAAGCTGAAGAACTGCCAAACAGCTGCAGCAGCACTTCTCTTTTTCATTCCCCTCAGCTTCCTCCCTCTGTGGCTGTTTCTGCATGAGATGACTTTTATCAGCGGGGAACAAAAATGGAGCTGTAGCCTTGAACTAAAAGTGGCACTCTGGTGAACAAAAGTCAACTGTTCACATAAGCTTTGAGCATTTTCACATTTCCTGATTTCCTGAAATAATACAAGGACAAAGCACAGATTCTAGATAGGACGGTGATTTGGTGATAGCTTACGGTAACTTAGCTGTATATTATGATAGCTTATAGCTTCAACCATAGACAAAACCTTGTCTATCATGACAAATACTCACAAGTCTCCCAGTTCCTGTCATCCTGCTCCTGTTCCTGCCCAAACCAGTATGGATGCAGACTTGCTTCAGCTGCTCTGACACAGCTGGCACTGAGCCCATCTCGACCTCTTTCACATAGCTACACACTCTGCTTCACACTAGCTATTTCTGGTTCTCTCATTCTGTATGCTTCTCCCCCTCTTCCACTGTGTTTATCTGTGTGTGTGTCTTTCTCACACACACACACACACACACACACACACACACACACACACACACACACACACACTCTCTCATGTCTTGGCTGCCTTCCTGCAGATTCATCATTTATTCATCCAATTTCTTAATGTTCCTCCTCTTCCTTGCCTTCACATGGCCTCAGCATACCCACCTCTTCCACCACCCACTGGCTCCTCTCCATCTGCACTACCTTTAGATTGAAGAGCTTTTTTCTACTTTATTGCCTGCCTTGTGTGTCAGTGAGTTCCTCCATAAAAACAGATGACTGAGACACTTAGGCCTTTTGGAGAAATGGGCAAAGGATGAATTGTACTGTTTCTGGACTGCAGCCATTGCTGGAACAGTTTTTACTTTACACTATGCAATGAATGGGCATCTATTTATCTGTGAAATTGATAGAATAGCCATCACACAGTCATTTGTTCAATATTTTTATATTACACACTGAGGTGTGTAATATTTACATGGGATGAGTTTTTCGACACTTGTATATTTTCAAGATGACACGATGTACGTCTTTCCATCGGGGACACTGTGATCTTCTGTTTGATCACTTTCTAGTGACTAGAAATACGAGCGTGTTTATATGTCCGCCTTTGCCCAGGCTCAGAATGTGAAATCAAAGAACTAACATGAATCCCAACTATTATGGCATGCTGTCAAATTGACACTCAGGTAATTGTTCTTTGAAGACTATAAATACACAGACTCAGTGGGAGAGTTAGAGCTGAGAGGCGAAGGTGTGGTCACCAGTGAAAACTCACTGCCACGATAGGTGACATTATAAAATAAAAGTGTCACTGGGAACAAAGCCACCATGAAATAAAAACAGACAGGGCATTACTGTCAAGAATGAAATATACTCCAATAAAACTATAATAGCAATAATCATCAAACAATATTTAATCATAATGGCTTCAGTAAAAAATATGGATTACTTTACCAAATATCTATGTACAAAGACAGATAGAGAGATTGCTTCATTGCTTCATCATTGCTTCATTCATGTTTTTATGCCAGAAAAACAAAATCAACTAAACAAAAACAGCTGCACTTCAATAATTAAGGCAACAGAAATAAAGATTCATATAAACTGTGTGATTTTGTGCACTTTTGGATTGTCTGACATTGGCTCTGACTAGCCTTCTGTCAATCACCATGAAGCTCAGCAGCTCTGACTAGAGCAGTAACTGGAAGCATCTCCAGCTTTTCTACAGAGCATGAATAAGTGCTGATGCTATTTATTAGTTTTTTAAACCATAGAATCAGCTCAGGAGGGATAATTGTGATATTATTGTTATTATTATTGTCTTTGCTCAGAGACTGACTGTCCACAGTTGTGAGTGATTGTAGCTGTGTTTCATTTTGTATTTTTAATACTAGCCTGACACTCTGGGTCAATCCACTGGCCAGGAGGACTCCCAGTGCTCCCAGTGGCCAGTCCAGACCTGGGACATACTCTGTGTTTATGTATTTAATGATACACAACTCAAAGGCACTCCATAAAAGGATAAGAGGTAGAACAATAAGTCATCTGGAAGAAAATGAAGGTGAGGAGTAAAATGATTACCCATCACGTCTGTTGCAAACATCCGTCAGAGTTTACAGTTTAGACCTCCAGCACTTGCAGTTGCTCACAGTTCTCCTGTGGGAACGAAGGATTATGATTGACATTGCCGTTGTGATCATAGCAAAAACTGGTTTAAATGATAAAGGTTTGGTTTGTTTATAACTTGAATGTGTTTCCATATCTCAGCATTTACTGTGGTGAGAAAATGTTAAAGTTTGTTTTGTCTTATGACCTCCTAATATCCTCCTGACTGCCAGTAGTTCAAATTTGTCCTCTGTGGAGGACATTTGTAAACCTGAATATCTCCCACCCACTGCATACTACTGAATTAACTGCTTTTGCTATCTACAGAGGACATTTAGGGCTTTTCAATGATACCAAATGTGAAGGGGTGGGGCTTTGGTACCTTTCTCTGTCTCATTAAGGAAAATGGCATCCATCAGTGCAAGTGCATTTTATGGGAAGAGGAAAAGTAAGTGTATAATACTTTTTATTGAGCAAATTTTTGGCTTGAAATGTTGTTGGCATATTTTAGATAAGTCTTGACAACACATTAAAACATTGTCTGAATTATTTTAACTGTATTTTAGCATAGTATTTTTTAAAAAATGTGATTGGACAATACTTTTTTTCCTGGTAGTCAGGAGGTTCCAGAGAAATTACCTAATTAGACAGAGAGAGGATCTGAGCACTGGTATGACATCAATCACGGAATTACTTTCTTGAACTGTAGCCAAATGCAACAGTGTGGCCTGTAACTGCGTTTAAGGTTAGGTGAATGATAGCTTTGTGGTGGCAGCAAACACTGTTTTACAATGATGTTACTCATTGTTGGTGTTGTAGTTGTGGATAAACTGAGTTGTATTCGTATGTGTCACTGCAAAACATTTAATCGCCGTAATAATGCTAATGAGCACAAGGCTAAAAGCCCTGAAGTATTTATCAGTGAGTCAGCTCAGCATGAGCTGTTCAGATGGGATGGAGGGTGAGAATGTAATGTGAGACTTTGTTTTCACACCGTTCAACTGACCTTGCCACTGATGATCAGCTTAGAGACAATGAGAAATCAACCGTAGGATGAAACAGAGGAAAAGCTGCATTGTTTTCTCTGTATCCCTCCGTACTGTTTGGTAACTTCGATACAGTATGTTGCTCTCTAGTGTGATTCAGTCTCTCATGCTGTGCAGTCCAATGTCTTGTGCGGTGTAAAACGTGTCTTACAGCCAGGTGGCTACAGTGGCTTGTTGTTGATGGTTGCACTTACTAATAAAGCTCTGATGATAAATCACAGGGTCTATTTGAAACTTTCTATTTATCGTGTGGCATTATATATTTATTTATGTAACTATTCATAACATTAAAATTAAGAGATGAGAAAGTATCATAAATTGATAACTGTTTATTTATTGGCAGGCAACTTGTGCAACATATTCCAATCTGTCTCTTTGTTTTAGGTCTTTTGACCACCAAATCATTTAACTCAAAATGCCAAGGCAAAGAGGGCAAACACAAGAGGGCCGTTCAATGGTTTAATACACGATTATGATGAAAAGCCAACAGAACTCACTCCCGCAGGAGGAGGAAACTAATTTAACACAAAACCAGGATGAATAAAAAAAAATAGTGTCCCGCAAACTAAAACTAAGCCCCAAACTAAGGAGGTGGTCAGGATTTTTTTTTTTTTTTTTTTACTAATCTCAGTCTTAGTTGAAAGAGCAGCAGCAGCATCACTTCACCAGATCCGGCAAAACAGAGTCCAAAGTCTACATATTAGTGACAAAACAATCTGGCCCGCAGCAAGAAGGAACGGCGAACTCAAAACCCTGTTTACACTTAGTGAAAATCCATGTTTTCATGCAGAGTGGCCTCTCGTTCACAGTTTTTAAAAGTGGAGATTTCTGAAAACACCGGTTATGTGTTGGTGTGTAAACAGGGTTAAATGGCGTTTTAGGTTCCGAAACGTCACAACATGTGACTGAAAATACTTAACATCATGTGAGCAACCTATGTTTACACTGACGCCCATAGGTTTGACATAGTTATGATGGCGCTCAACGGCGTATTTATCTGGGTTCATGTACAGCAAATGACAACATTTTTGAAAACGATATTGTGTGCACGATGTTATTTTTGAAAACGGAGGGGCTATAATATATCTGTTTTCCAAAATACCCTGCTATGTGCAAACTGCTGCTCAACACACCTGCCAGCCACACCTCCAGCCTGCACAGTAGAGAGGGAGAGAGAGAGGCACCAGAGGCCAGAACCTCCACAAAAAAATGATACAAAAACACTGAAAAAAAACTGAACCACCACACTTTCAGACGCAACTTAAACCGTAGCAGCTTTCCTGGGGAAAAAAATAAATAATGCTTTTACTCTCCTGCCAAAATAACTGATAACCAGATGTGATGGGTAGAGCCTCATCTGCAGTGATGTTGGGTTGCTGATGTCCCCACCACCATGTTCTGGTCTTCATCAAACAATTCAGCATACATAGCGTGTAAGGAGCCAACTTGTTCACTGAGGGCTTGGTGCCACTCGCTGCCAAACTTGCCTCACCATTCAAATGTCATTCAAATTTTTTGGTTGCATTCCCCCACAAGGGATTTCTTTGAAACACATATTACAAATTCTAAATTTATTTTCTTTGCCAGACACCAGACCGACAAGCCATTTAGCGGCATATACAGAAATTGTCTCCCGTGTTTTGCGTCATCTATTAGGCTTTTCGGATCGGCCATAAAAGAGACCACCAAACAATTTATAACGCGTATTGGCCAATAAAAATCTGTGGCAGATCAATTTGAGCACCCTTAGATTTTGTTGATATATGATCATGAGTTTGCACAGGGTGTTTTATTTTGAAAATTGTCCTGATTCTCTACGCCATTCCTGAATTTGACTTCCTGTCTTGCTTGTTCTGCTCTGTGCAGCTTAATGATGAGTCATTGCTACAAAAGAGTGCTGACTACTTCTTGCATTTGTATTGAACATTAGCATTAGACACAACTTCTGAGGTGCAGAAACAGCCATTACTTTACTACTCATTCCAAAAGCAGAGCAATTGCTAACGATTTCATTCAAGTTCTTCCTGCTGCTTTCTCCTTCATGATCCACTATGAAGGAAGTGAAAGAGGTTAGGGTCCTTTGTTCAGATCCCTATTAGCTTCTACAAAGTGGTCACTAGTCTACTCAGGGTCTGTACGAAACAAGGACAATAAAAAGACAACAATCAAAGTGTCACCAGCTAAACACAAGGATCAGAAACTGCCTTTACAAGTGGAACTGCAAACAGTAGCAACCTACAGTGGAAACAAGAACAAAATTGTTTAACCTGCAACTAGAAGGAGGATGAATTGAGGTCAGACCTGCAAACTAATATGTTACATTTGGCAAGTGGACCTCCTTCAAGACCTTCTTCGCTGTGTTTGCATTCCTGCACCTGCCCCAGACACATCTGAATGAAGTGAACATTCTCACATGGTTTGTAGTAATGCTAGTAATGCATGTGGGCTCACTTGGATCTTTTTTTTTTTTTTTTTTGTGAAAAGAAGCCAAACCAAGGGGAAAATGCACAAAGTTCACCAACTCATCCACTAATTCAGACCCGAGCACATTAAGTAATAGTGTGAAAATCTTTTGCACAATTCTAATAATGATAATAAACTTTATTAATATAGCACTTTTCTTAACAATGTTACAATGTGCTTTACAAAAGCAAAAAACCAGATAAGGCCTATGAAAAAAGGAAAGGGCCAAGGACATGAGCACAGAAGAAAAAAGACAATAAAATGAAGTGAATAAAATCCAATAAATAGGAATAAGAACAGTATGAATGAAACATATATGAAACATTTCCAAAAGCTTTCACAATAAGAAAAGAAGAGGAGATTTGAAAGAAGCCACAAACTTAGTGGGTCGGAGCTCAGTAGGCAGAGAAGTCTGTAGTGTAGGGGCCTTAATAGTAAAAACTCAATCACCCTTATTCACAGTCCCTGACTTGGGAGTAACCAGCAGGGCTTAATGGTCGAGAGGACACATATAAGGTCAACAGATCAGAAATGTATTCACAAGGAAGGGCAAGCAAGATTTCTATTGGAAATCTAACAGGGAGCCAATGCAAGGAGGCACAGGTGTGATGTGATCATTCCTCTTTGTCCCATGAGATGAGCGTTCTGTACCAACTGGAGATGGTGGAGGGAGTCCTGGTTAATACCAGAGTAAAGTGCATTACAGTAATCAAGCCAAAAATAGATAAAAGCATGTAAAGCTTTTTGTAGATCAGCAATTCATAGAAATTATATAATTCTGGTGATGATGAGATAAACTTGGGTCGGAAGAAACATGACTGAACAACACTTTTGACTCAATCATCAAAACAGGGTTTACCATAACATATTACCCATAGGTGCCAGGCAGCCAGCGTAATATTATTAGAGAGATCACCAAGGTTAGCACCAAAGGGGCTGATGGAATCTGGGGAACACAATGACTTCTGAGTTATAGTTATTGAATTCAAGGACATTTTGGGACATCCAGGATTTGATATTATGAGACTGATTGCAAGATTAGCTAAGATCACTTGGCCAAGACGCAGCATTCATATAGGAAACAGAGGAGGGCCAAGAACTGAGCCTTGAGGGACAGCAAAATTCAGCTGAGCAATCGAGAAGAAGAGTTACCCTGAGTGACAAAAAAAAGTTCTGTTGGATAGGTTTTGGTGTAATAAGCTAAGAACCGAGCCCTTGACGCATCTCCAAATGATGTAAGAGGATACTGTGATCAACTGTGTCAAAAGTAGCACTTAAATCTAAGAACTAAAATTGAGCAGTTGCTTCTTTCTGCACTTAGCTGTGGGTCATCAGTAACCTTAACAAGTGTTGTCTCAGTCCTATGGAAGGCACTAAAACCAGACTGGAAACTTTTAACAAAAAAAAAAAATAAAATAAAATAAATACTATTATTAGTCATAAAAGATGTCCGTTGGGATTAAATTACTTTCTCCAGAACCTTAGATAAAAAAAGACAGTTTGGAGAGTGGTATATAACCCAGGGGTCATATTTGGGTTTTTAAAAACCGGAATATGAGCATATTCCAGTTATTCAAGGTGTTTTCATGGCCGTGCGCAACTGGGTTATTGCTGATATTCCGGTATTGAAAGGGTTTTTGACTGCATGTAAACATAGCAAATGTTTTCACCGAGGGGTCCAGATGGCAACGAATCAAAGCCGCAGGAACATCAGCTAGGTCGGCCACATGGTTGTCAGACGGGGCTGTGTAGTGGTTGGAGAGGCCGAGTTGACATGATGAGGTAGCCCTGCCTGAGCCTTGTGTAACCACAGGCAACCACTTCGGCCCAACTGATGGTTAGGTGTCGAGCAGGAGGGTGGCCATGGACAAGTGGAGGGGTCCCCCAGAGCTGTGGGAAACAGTTTTGCCTGCCCAAAAGCCTCATCCATGAATCTTGCCAAATGAGAGTCTGTTTTCTGCAGTTCATTAAGGGAGCCATCAAATAACTTCCTTGAGGTCAGAGATCATTTTGTTAGCTTTCTTGCACAGTGTATCATCCTCACAGGGCATAGATGTTTGGCTACCTTAGCCCTCAAGCTAGCGAAAATCTTCAGCAGTAGCAGGAAAAAAGAGAGTAAGTAAACAAAGTATATCACTTTTAAGAAATCACTTTTTAGTCACTTTTAGGACAATCCTGCACAACAATAATCCAACCCACAAACAAGGCAACCAATGAATTTTTTTTATCACCAAACCTTGTTGTAGTCACCTATCTGATCTCATAGGCTATTTTACTTGCTACATCTGAATTAAAACCCCTAAAATGTGCAAGAAGTGAAGATGGCTGCAGTTCAGACATCACAGTCCATGACCAATACCAATAAGAAGATCCCAAGTGCTTACTGAGGTTTGTGGTTTGTAGACTAAAAACAGCAGAACTTTTTCACAGAAGACATGTTTACATGTAGGAAAATCACATATGTAAAGAATAAAATGAATGATGGCTGAATTCCATTAATCTGCTTCAATACAGCAGAGCCATCTTCAACATTATTAGTAACAACTGTGTTTATCCTACGATGACAGTTCAAAATGCCTGCTGTGAGGAACACCTTTATTTAAGTTGTCATTTGGTTCACTAAAACTGGGACACTGTGTATACAAAGGGCTAGAATTACTGTACTGTTTACCCAATGTGGATACAATCACCCTTACTTTTAAAATGAGATTCAGCACTGTACAGAATAATTTCAGCTTCTATTTGTTTTTTAATTTATTACAGCTTGGGTCTTATTTCATTGTTACTGGCAAGAGTGTACTTGCTGTAAGATTGCCAAAAGGAAGCCAGACAATCATATAGGTTTTAAAACGTATTAGGAAGGGAAATAAGAAAAATGAACGGTAAAGATTACAGCTACGGACAGAGTTCCTGATTGTGATGACATATTGTATTGACTACAGTTGTGTGCAATTAACTATTTTTTTGTGTGTTCACTTCAGATTTTACCACTTGATAAAGTGGTTTAGAGAATCTGGCTAAACTGTTAGCTTGTTTTTACCACTGTTGTCAAATGACTTGAGTGAGAACAATATTACCATAACCAATAAAAATGATGACCAAAACTATGCAAAAAGGAGCCAGGAAATCATGTTCATAGCTTCAAAGTCATTGTTTCATGTGCTGAAAAAAAAACAAAAATGCATTAATGTTCTAAAGACTTAAATGTGCTTCAAGTGAACAAAGTCACACAATGTGTGATCTAGTCTTACAGCCATATCTTAAGAGAAAGGGCTTATGCCAGTTGTGAATGGCCACGCTCAAATTTGGGGTAAAAGAGGAGCCCTTGTCACTGGTTTGCATCTGGACAGGGGACCGTGGTTGCATATCATTACCTAGCCATCTTTCTCACCTCTTGTGGGCCGTTAATCAAACTGAAAGTGTACAAAGTAAAAAAAAAAAAAAAAATGTGTCTGTTGCATGACGTGTGAGTAGTCTGAATGTGATGAATGGCACACATGGGGATTGGTTCAGACGTTTGGACACCTTTAAAGTATTCATGCTGTTACATGAGGATGTACACACACAGAAGTGATGGAAGTAGATGTATAAGAAATGAAAAGAGGATGCTTAAAAGACAAGTTCAAAGGTACAACATGTAAGAATTGCCACCCAGGGGGCAGCATATCACCAGAGTAACAGCTAACTACTGCTCACTCTTGGCTGTGACTACTAGCTGCCTTTAGCTAATTAGCTCAGTTAGCCGCGCAGTGGCCCTATCAGCTGACTGGAGTCTACCCAACCGAGAGCTCGGAGCACTAGGGGAGTGTTGGTGTTTGCACCGCTGCACCTGGACTGAACAAACAGAAGGAGGCCAGCTTGATGACAGCGAAAACAGTGCCAAGTAAGGGGACGATGAAGACACAGCAAGCCAGGACAGGAGAGGCATGAACCGTGAGAGCAGCGAGTGGAAGGTCAGTCATCACCAGAGTGGAAAACCAGCCTCTAGAGCTGGAATATTTTCACATCTAACTCAGAGAACCAAACCAGAGATGGTGATTGTGCAATTTTGGAAAGGCAAGATGGTTTTTGATGAATTTTATTATTTATGAGCTTGTTTTATTTCAGTAAGAGAAAGCTGAATTCAGAAGGTGTGCGGTGGCATTTTTATGTCAGAAAAATAGGTGAAAGAATATTTCCTTTCTTCGACATTTTGTGAGTTTATTTTGTTTATTTATTAGACTAAAAAAGCTAAGAGCACTTGTGTAACATCGCAAACTTTCATACATCTCCCAGCTGAAACTATTGGGGGCTACAATATTGGATGTCTTGAGGTATAAAGTGATATTGTGAGAGGTCGGGACGGGGCTAGCTGGTTAGCATGTTAACTTCAGTAGATAACTGTGCAGCACAAGACATAGGTCAGTACATGAAGTGGCTGTGAATGTAAGACTGTTTTGTCTGAGATACGGATGCAGACCTGTGATTCTACCAATTGGAAAGGGGGTTTTAGATGCTACTAGACAAGCCATCACATACGTTGTCTGCAGCATGCAGAGACCTTAATACTTATTTACTGTATTGCATGAGGATCTCTGTCTGAGCGAGAAAACAAGCAAAAAGAATTGAAAGAACCTAATTGTCAACCCTAACTTTAAACCAGCAACATAGACTACCATAGTACAATTTCCACATCTTTATACACTTGCATTTGGTTCTCATAAGGAAACAAATACAAGCCTGCACTCACACAGACATGCACACAGATGCCCCTCTCTACTGAACCAGGTATAATATGAAGCTATATTAAGGCTGATAATAGCACAGGTCTGCAGTACCGCTGGTCCTGTCTTCCTTTGCCTGTTTCCACAGATCTATAAATAGTAGTGCTGATCATGCAGTACAGCCTGCCATCACCCTGCCTGTTCTCTGCAGCTCTCTCTCTCTCTCACACACACACACACACACACACACACACACACACACACACACACGCGTGCACGCACACACACACACACACACACACACACACACACGCACACACACACACACACTTCTCCCCATGTTCTCTTTCCTCCTCTCTCCTATCCACTAATTTTCTCTGACTCCTCTCCCCTCCTTCCCCCACTCTTTCTCTCTCCTCCCCCACTCATTTTATCTCAATTCCCTCATTATGCTTCCCCTCATTTCCCTCTCTAACTCTCTAATTTCTCTCCATGTTAGACTATAGTTTCTCTCTCGCTCCCCCCGTGATACTTTCCATCCACCCCCTCCATTCATTTAGTCCCCTCTCCACCCTTCCTCATGTTCCCTTCTCTACTCCTCATTAACTGTTAACCCAGCGAGACGCTTCTTTCATCTTCGCACACAGAGATGGATGGATGGAGGGAAAGAGGATGAGGCACTACTGACTGATTTAATGACAGACAGTGTGACTGTACCGCAGTTGTAGATTCCACAGCAGAATCACCACAGCTTGCTGGACTCAGCTTCCCCTGAGTCCCCGGGCTCGCAAGCAGGTAATAATAATGTGAGGTGACCATATCAGAGATTGGTAACATCGCCCAATGAAGCTAAATAGAGGATTGAGCATGATGTCAATGGTAAATATAACACTTTTCTAGTCTGACGACCACGCAAAGCACTTGAACAACACAAGTGTGCATTCACCCTTTCACACACACGTTCATAAGATAGAACGATAGAAGAATACTTCAACATGTAGACGGTCAAGCCCAGACAACCCCCGATGACCACTACCGCCTGAGCCACAGCCACCCCGTCAATGTAGGGACATTTTGTTCAGTTTTGCCCTAACCAATCAATGGTGGAGAATGTACTGTATCTATTTCAATGACAGCATTTTCAGTTTCATGAAAGCTGTGGTAGCAGTTGCTATGAGCCGTTAACTTAGAACAGAAAAGTAATACACATCAAGGGCTGTGGTGAGGCGCTGATCACTGCAGGCAGACCTGAGAATAGAGGAAAAAAGGTCTCAGACTCTGGCTCCATATGGATTTTGCTTTTATTAGGATGATGTTTCAGCCCTCTGGACTTCGTCAAGATCAACAATCATAATAGGACCAGTATGCTGTGCAGGCCACACCCGAGTAACACATCTGATGGTGATTAGATGATCATGTTCCACTATTAGGGTGAGAAACAACATCAAGAGGCCTTCAGTGAATCAAAACTTTAAACAATGACAGGAGCTACAGCCAATCAAGTTACTTGAAACAGAGGGACAAGAATCACTATGTCTAATACCACATGTGGAGATTTCAATTTCACTTATAATTTTGGATAGATTTCCAATAGATGTGCAGAAAAAGGTTAAAGATCAGCTTTAAATTAACATCCTAAACACATTTTCCAAATATCTATATTCTCTATATTCAATGCATGACTTGACAGGGTTGTCAGACAGTGAGTCCAACAGTGTTCCCTCCTGCTAAGTAAAACATCCAAACTACCTCCTTTTGGAGGGAATGATACCTTCTCAAGTCCAACACATTTATGAGAGGAAATGGGATGATTAAATTCAGCAAAATGTACTGCAACTGGATCATTCATGTTTTTGCCCTAACTAGTTCTTCTATGTACAGCAATACGAGTTTTCAGCTCTCTTCCCATCTTTCCAGCATATGACTTACCACAAGGGCATGTGATTGAGATAAATCACTTACTTAGCGTGGCATGAAATAAGTCCCTCTATAGGGATTTCTAATAGGAAGTTGACTACAAACACCACAGCAGCGGTTGCTCTCAGAGGAAGGTGCTGTTAACTTTCAAAAATAGTTTAATAGTTTAAGAATAATTATTATTTGAGGTAAATCAATAGGTGTGTAGGCCACAGTTACAGCACACTTCTGAATGATGTGTGTCAGAGGGGATATGTTCTGTGCTGAAAAATAAGTTGGTACACACTGTGTAACTAAGTCTGTAATGGTTGCTGACTGCAAAATATCTGTATAATGTGATTTCTGGTCCATTGCTGAGTGTCTATGCTGATTGTTTGCGCTGAAAATTATTGCACTTATTTACAGGTCATTTGCTTCTTCATTGTCATTTGATGATGAAGTGTTGTTTCGGATGATTGACTGACCTAATAAATAAAGATATGATGACCTTTGTGCAGTTTGTAGGCTTGTGGTATGGATTCATGTTGTGGTACAGACTGTACAATGCCTACAATGACAAGGCTAATGTGTTAACATTTAGCAGGAAAAACTGACCATGTTCACCTTTTTTAGTGTATCATATTGCCATGATAACGTTTGCTAATCAGCCCTAAACACAAAGTACAGCTGAGGCTGATGGGAATGTTTTGCAGGTATTTAGTCAGGAATTGTGACAATTAAAATTTTGACCCGATGATGCAATTTGTTTCCAAGCACGGTTCTAATGTGAGCAGCTACATGCTTGACCTTGATTCATGATACGTGGAATGTTCCACAGCACCAGCGACTCTCTGTGCAGCTACACTTCAGACTCTCTTGTCTGAGAGTACATTCATCCATGTCAGACTGGAAACTGTTCTGTCTTTCTCGGTGGCCTCGATACTATCCTTGACAGCTGACAGATGTTTTCTGCTTTCTATTTTTAATTCAACTTACTTATTTTTTCACGTCCATACATCAACTTTGTGTGGATTCAGCACTAACCACACCCTGTGACTCACTCCATGTTGGCAAAGATCTAATTTGTGTGCAATAAACTGTACTAATATCTTAAAATGAGTGTGCTACTTCTGTCTTGATGGTAAGAAAAATACAATCCCCCCCAGTCTCCTTAAGGTCGTGGCTTCTTTCTTGCCACACCAAGTTGTAACAGTTATATTAGTGAACTCACGTGTGCTGAATGATGAGTGCACTCCAGATGAACACCAGCCATGTCTTGGTGGATGTAGCTTTTCCTCCAGGGAGAAGTTATCCATTAACCCTGACCCCGTGCTCACTGTCTGGCTGTCTACTTTGCCTTCTATCCCCCTCCTTGTATCGACCCATCCCCCCATCCATCTATCCATCCCTCCATTAGTGCTGGAAAAAACTAATGTTTACACTACCAAAAGATCTCACCGTTTCTTACCTACTAACTGCATGTGATGGAGATTAGAGCCCTCAAACCCTTAAATGGTCTTCCAGACTAACTCAGTGCTATTTTACAAAGTTTAGCCTGCTTTAAGCAGGTAGTGACTGACATATTTTCCCCTCAGGACTTCCCATAGATGTATGTGCTCACTACTGAGGTTGTTAAGTATGCTCACTTCAATCTGGCCTGCACTCATACTCACTCCCCTTGAGACTTCCTATACATACCACACTGCTACTGTTATTCCTGGCAACCTGTCGAGATTGTCAAGACTCACTGCTGCAACGTGGTTGATAGACCACTTGAAGTGTGAGTCAGTGTTAATATGTTTTGCATGTCGATACTTTAAAGAGGAAATGCATCAATTTTACACATCAAAGTCTGTTTACAGGTTCTGGGGAGTTCCAGTTTGAA